>NC_053025.1:494815629-495110266 GCF_003073215.2 Triticum urartu | reverse complement strand
TAGATCTTGATGCCTAATATATAAGCAGCTTCTCCAAGGTCCTTCATTGAAAAACTCTTATTCAAGTAGGCCTTAATGCTGTCCAAGAGTTCTATATCATTTCCCATCAAAAGTATGTCATCTACATATAATATGAGAAATGCTACAGAGCTCCCACTCACTTTCTTGTAAACGCAGGCTTCTCCATAAGTCTGCGTAAACCCAAACACTTTGATCATCTCATCAAAGCGAATGTTCCAACTCCAAGATGCTTGCACCAGCCCATAAATCGAGCGTTGGAGCTTGCACACCTTGTCAGCATTCTTAGGATCGACAAAACCTTCCGGCTGCATCATATACAATTCTTCCTTAAGGAAACCATTAAGGAATGCTGTTTTGACATCCATTTGCCATATTTCATAATCATAGAATGCGGCAATAGCTAACATGATTCGGACGGACTTCAGCTTCACTACCGGTGAGAAAGTCTCATCGTAGTCAACCCCTTGAACTTGTCGATAACCCTTAGCGACAAGCCGAGCTTTATAGATGGTCACATTACCATCCGCGTCTGTCTTCTTCTTAAAGATCCATTTATTTTCTATGGCTCGCCGCTCAACGGGCAAGTCAGTCAAAGTCGTTTTCATACATGGATCCTATCTCGGATTTCATGGCTTCTAGCCATTTGTCGGAATCCGGGCCCGCCATCGCTTCTTCATAGTTCGAAGGTTCACCGTTGTCTAACAACATGATTTCCAAGACAGGGTTGCCGTACCACTCTCGTGCGGAACGTGTCCTTGTGGACCTTCGAATTTCAGTAGGAGCTTGATCAGAAGTATCTTGATCATCATCATTAACTTCCTCTCTAGTCGGTGCAGGCACCTCAGGAACATTTTCTTGAGTTGCGCCATTTTCCGGTTCAAGAGGTAATACTTCATCAAGTTCTACTTTCCTCCCACTTACTTCTTTCGAGAGAAACTCTTTCTCCAGAAAGGATCCATTCTTGGCAACAAAGATCTTGCCTTCGGATCTGAGGTAGAAGGTATACCCAATAGTTTCTTTAGGGTATCCTATGAAGACGCATTTTTACGATTTGGGTTCGAGCTTTTCAGGTTGAAGTTTCTTGACAGAAGCATCGCATCCCCAAACTTTTAGAAACGACAGCTTAGGTTTCTTCCCAAACCATAATTCATACGGTGTCGTCTCAACGGATTTCGACGGAGCCCTATTTAAAGTGAATGTGGCAGTCTCTAAAGCATACCCCCAAAAAGATAGCGGTAAATCGGCAAGAGACATCATAGATCGCACCATATCTAATAGAGTGCGATTACGACGTTCGGACACACCATTACGCTGAGGTGTTCCAGGCGGCGTGAGTTGTGAAACTATTCCACATTTTCTTAAGTGTGTGCCAAACTCATGACTCAAGTATTCTCCTCCACAATCTGATCGCAGGAACTTGATTTTCCTGTCACGTTGATTCTCAACCTCACTCTGAAATTCCTTGAACTTTTCAAAGGTCTCATACTTGTGTTTCATTAAGTAGACATACCCATATCTACTCAAGTCATCAGTGAGGGTGAGAACATAACGATAGCCACCGCGAGCCTCAACACTCATTGGACCGCACACATCAGTATGTATGATTTCCAATAAGTTGATTGCTCGCTCCATTGTTCCTGAGAACGGAGTCTTGGTCATTTTACCCATGAGGCATGGTTCGCGCGTGTCAAATGATTCGTAATCAAGAGACTCTAAAAGTCCATCAGCATGGAGCTTCTTCATGCGTTTGACACCTATGTGACCAAGGCGGCAGTGCCACAAGTATGTGGTACTATCATTATCAACCTTACATCTTTTGGTACTCACACTATGAATATGTGTAGCATTACGGTCGAGATTCATTAAGAATAAACCATTTACCATCGGAGCATGACCATAAAACATATCTCTCATATAAATAGAACAACCATTATTCTCGGATTTAAATGAGTAGCCATCTCGAATTAAACGAGATCCTGATACAATGTTCATGCTCAAACTTGGCACTAAATAACAATTATTGAGGTTTAAAACTAATCCCGTAGGTAAATGAAGAGGCAGCGTGCCGACGGCGATCACATCGACCTTGGAACCATTCCCGACGCGCATCATCACCTCGTCCTTCGCCAGTCTCCGCTTATTCCACAGCTCCTGTTTTGAGTTACAAATGTGAGCAACCGCACCGGTATCAAATACCCAGGAGCTACTACGAGTACTGGTAAGGTACACATCAATTATATGTATATCACATATACCTTTCATTTTGTCGGCCTTCTTGTCTGCTAAGTATTTGGGGAAGTTCTGCTTCCAGTGACCACTTTCCTTGCAATAAAAGCACTCAGTCTCGGGCTTGGGTCCATTCTTTGGCTTCTTCCCGGCAGCTTTCTTGCCGGGCGCGGCAACTCCCTTGCCGTCCTTCTTGAAGGTTTTCTTACCCTTGCCCTTCTTGAACTTAGTGGTTTTATTCACCATCAACACTTGATGTTCCTTTTTGACTTCTACCTCTGCTGATTTCAGCATTGCAAATACTTTAGGAATGGTCTTTTCCATCCCCTTCATATTGAAGTTCATCACAAAGCTCTTGTAGCTTGGTGGAAGTGACTGAAGGATTCTGTCAATGACCGCGTCATCCGGGAGATTAACTCCCAGCTGAGTCAAGCGGTTATGCAACCCAAACATAGTGAGTATGTGCTCACTGACAGAACTGTTTTCCTCCATCTTACAGCTGAAGAACTTGTCGGAGACTTGATATCTCTCGACCCGGGCATGAGCTTGGAAAACCATTTTCAGCTCTTCTAACATCTCATATGCTCCGTGTCTCTCAAAACGTTTTTGGAGCCCCGGCTCTAAGCTGTAAAGCATGCCGCACTGAAAGAGGGAGTAGTCATCGGTACGTGCCTGCCAAGCGTTCATAACGTCTTGTTCTGCAGGGAGAACAGGTGCGTCACCTAGTGGTGCTTGTAGGACATAATCTTTCTTGGCAGCTATGAGGATGATCCTCAGGTTCCGGACCCAGTCCGTGTAGTTGCTGCCATCGTCTTTCAGCTTGGTTTTCTCTAGGAATGCGTTGAAGTTGAGGACTACATTGGCCACTTGATCTACAAGACATATTGTAAAATTTTAGACTAAGTTCATGATAATTAAGTTCATCTAATCAAATTATTCAATGAACTCCCACTTAGATAAACATCCCTCCTGTAATCTAAGTATAACATGATCCGAGTTAACTAGGCCGTGTCCGATCATCACGTGAGACGGACTAGCCAACGTCGGTGAACATCTTCATGTTGATCGTATCCTCTATACGACTCATGCTCGACCTTTCGGTCTTCTGTGTTCCGAGGCCATGTCTGTACATGCTAGGCTCGTCAAGTCAACCTAAGTGTTTGCATGTGTAAATCTGTCTTACACCCGTTGTATGTGAACGTTAGAATCTATCACACCCGATCATCACGTGGTGCTCCGAAACAACGAATTGTCGCAACGGTGCACAGTTAGGGGGAACACTTTCTTGAAATTATTATGAGGGATCATCTTATTTACTACCGTCGTTCTAAGTAAACAAGATGCAAAAACATGATAAACATCACATGCAATCAAATAATAAACGTGACATGATATGGCCAATATCACATAGCTCCTTTGATCTCCATCTTGGGGCTCCATGATCATCTTGTCACCGGCTTGACACCATGATCTCCATCATCATGATCTCCATCATCGTGTCTCCATGAAGTTTCTCGCCAACTATTACTTCTACTACTATGGCTAACGCGTTTAGCAATAAAGTAAAGTAATTTACATGGCGATTCTCGAGGACACGCAGGTCATATAAAAGAATAAAGACAACTCCTATGGCTCCTGCCGGTTGTCATACTCATCGACATGCAAGTCGTGATTCCTATTACAATAGCATGAACATCTCATACATCACATATAGATCATTCATCATTCATCACAACTTTGGCCATATCATATCACAAAGCACTTGCTGCAAAAACAAGTTAGACGTCCTCTAATTGTTGTTGCAAGTTTTACGTGGCTGAAATAGGGTTCTAGCAAGAACGTTTTCTTACCTACGTGAAAGCCACAACGTGATTTTTCAACTTCTATTTACCCTTCATAAGGACCCTTTTCATCGAATCCGCTCCAACTAAAGTGGGAGAGACAGACACCCGCCAGCCACCTTATGCAACTAGTGCATGTTAGTCGGTGGAACCGGTCTCACGTAAGCGTACGTGTAAGGTTGGTCCGGGCCACTTCATCCCACAATACCGTTGAAGCAAGATAAGACTAGTAGCGGCAAGAAAGTTGACAACATCAACGCCCACAACCAATTGTGTTCTACTCATGCAAGAGAACTACGCATAGACCTAGCTCATGATGCCACTGTTGGGGAACGTTGCAGAAAACAAAAAATTTCCTACGGTTTCACCAAGATCCATCTAGGAGTTTGTCTAGCAACGAGTGATCGGATTGCATCTACATACCTTTGTAGATCACGCGCGGAAGCGTTCAAAGAACGGGGATGAGGAAGGCGTACTCGACGTGATCCAAATCACCGGAGATCCTAGCGCCGAACGGACGGCACCTCCGCGTTCAACACACGTACGGTCAGCGTAACGTCTCCTTCTTCTTGATCCAGCAAGGGGGAAGGAGAGGTTGAGGAAGATGGCTCCAGCAACAGCACGACGGCGTCGTAATGATGGAGCTGCAGTACTCCGGCAGGGCTTCGCCAAGCACTATGGAGGAGGAGGAGGTGTTGGAGAGGGAGAGGGAGGCACCAAAGGCAAGGGTGAGAGGTCCTCCCTTCCCCCCACTATATATAGGGGGCCTAGGGGGGGCGTCGTCCCTAGGAGATGCAATCTCCTAGGGGGGCGGCAGCCAAGGGAGGAATCCCTCCTCCCCAAGGCACCTAGGAGGTGCCTTCCCCTCCTAGGACTCTTCCTTTAGGGTTTCCCCCACCCTAGGCACATGGGCCCTAGGGGGAAGTGGCGCCCCAGCCCACTTTGGGCTGGATCCCTTCCCACTTCAGCCCATGGGGCCCTCCGGGATAGGTGGCCCCACCCGGTGGACCCCCGGGACCCTTCCGGTGGTCCCGGTACAATACCGGTGACCCCGAAACTTGTCCCGATGGCCGAAATAGCACTTCCTATATATAATTATTTACCTCCGGACCATTCCGGAACTCCTCGTGACGTCCGGGATCTCATTCGGGACTCCGAACAACATTCGGGTTACTGCATATACATATCCCTACAACCCTAGCGTCACCGAACCTTAAGTGTGTAGACCCTACGGGTTCGGGAGACATGTAGACATGACCGAGATCGCTCTCTGGTCAATAACCAACAGCGGGATCTGGATACCCATGTTGGCTCCCACATGCTCCTCGATGATCTCATCGGATGAACCACTATGTCGAGGATTCAAGCAACCCCGTATACAATTCCCTTCGTCAATCGGTATGTTACTTGCCCAAAATTCGATCGTCGGTATCCCAATACCTCGTTCAATCTCGTTACCGGCAAGTCACTTTACTCGTACCGTAATGCATGATCCCGTGACCAGACACTTGGTCACTTTGAGCTCATTTTGATGATGCATTACCGAGTGGGCCCAGTGATACCTCTCCGTCATACGGAGTGACAAATCCCAGTCTTGATCCGTGTCAACCCAACAGACACTTTTGGAGATACCCGTAGTATACCTTTATAGTCACCCAGTTATGTTGTGACATTTGGCACACCCAAAGCACTCCTACGGTATCCGGGAGTTACACGATCTCATGGTCTAAGGAAAAGATACTTGACATTGGAAAACTCTAGCAAACGAACTATACGGTCTTATGCTATGTTTAGGATTGGGTCTTGTCCATCACATCATTCTCCTAATGATGTGATCTCGTTATCAATGACATCCAGTGTCCATAGTCAGGAAACCATGACTATCTGTTGATCAACGAGCTAGTCAACTAGAGGCTTACTAGGGACATGTTGGTGTCTTTTATTCACACATGTATTACGATTTCCGGATAACAAAATTATAGCATGAATAAAGACAATTATCATGAATAAGGAAATATAATAATAATGCTTTTATTATTGCCTCTAGGGCATATTTCCAACAACAAGAACTGGCTTCAGGAGAATTTATATGATGTTGTAAGAACTCTGCAAATGAATGCAGACTGTGAGAACCAAGGGATTCTCCCATGGACATGTACCTGTGACAGCATTAAAGGTGCGAGGGAAGGGGAAGAGGTCATATGCATTCTCAGAAGATTTTTGAAGATAAATCAGTTTAGAAGACATTGACCTCATAGTGCGAAGACATTCACTCATAGGTAGAGAGTTGGTTCCAGATTTGTACGAATCCACGAATAAGTACAAGTGAGGAATCTAACTACTTTGTGAATCATAAGTGAATATACTAGGCATGTTATGAGATGCAGTATGAGATAGATCCAACTTGTGTGAACAGAAACTACTTGTGGTTGAAAAGGATGAATCTATCGGATCAAAAGGACTATAAAAAGGAGGTTTTATTTACCACACAAGGAACTGCTAGACGGAGTGGGAGAGGAGGCCGAGCAGTTCAATCTTCCGTGCCCTAACTTGGCGACGGAGGACACCTACGGCGACGGCGGAGAAGACGATGTCCGCGGCCGGCATGAGGACAGCGTCGGTGAGGTCACGGCAGCTAAGCGCTTCGTCGCCAGCATCGTCGAGGGCTAGCGGTGGCGCTAGGGTTTGTGCGAGAGTGGAAGAAGAGATAATGACTGGGGTGAGGCGTGTATTTATAGGGACAGGGACGGCATAGTGTTATTACATAGGTGCCCCTAGCGGTTCACATCTGAAGGACACGTGGCTATCATGCAACACATTGGAGGTTGTTCCACGTTCCCACGCATGCCTGGATTGTCGGGTGGTCGTTCCCACTTCTCCAGGTTTCAGGTGGAAGGATTTTGCTTTGAAAACGGATTAATGTTTGTCTCTGTGTCTTCTTCTGACAAGAACGCAGAGAAGACATTTTGATAGTGTCAATAGAATGCATATGATTTGGATAGATAGACTTAGGAAAGAAGCATAGAGGGGTTAGGGTCCGATCACATTCACTTAGTTCAAAAGATTCAGCACGAAGCCATAGCTATAAGTGAATGCTGTAGAGGACAGAAACCAAATCAGTATGTCGAAGATAAACATGAAGCCATGTTAACACTGGAAAAAAGGACAAAAGGTGAAGACATTGCAAATGTAACGCCATGTGAGAAACACTTCTTAGGGAAGAATTTGGTGGTGGCATTACCCACCGTATAGGAAGTATTAGACCCAGACACGGCGCACAATTATCGTGGCACTCCAAAGTTAAATTCCACGTTAATGTATTCACACTCAGAATGAAAGTCTTCATTGATTGAAGACATACGTTACTTCGTCTGTTGCACATCTAAGTCATCAACATGCATAAGTGTTAGGATGTGTGCCTGATCATAGGACATTTGAGGATTCCAAGATATTTAGCTCACACCGTAACTTGCAAAACCTCTTCTCATCAAAGGGCTTTGTGAAGATATCTGCCAGTTGCTCTTCAGTGTTGACGTGTATGATATCAATATCTTCCTTCATGACATGATCTCTGAGAAAGTGATGACGAATTTCAATGTGCTTTGTCTTCGAGTGCTGAACTGGGTTGTTAGCAATCTTGATGGCGCTTTCGTTGTCGTAGTAGAGTGGCACTTGCTTCAGATGAATGCCATAGTCCTTGAGTGTTTGCTTCATCCATAAAAGCTGAGCGCAGCAAGATCCAGCAGCAATGTATTCAGTTTCAGCAGTGGAGAGAGATACACAGTTCTACTTCTTTGAAGACCAACATACAAGTGATCGTCCCAGAAAGTGATACGTGCCTGATGTAGACTTGCGATCCACTTTGTCACCAGCATAATCAGCATCCGAGAATCCAACTAGATCAAACTCTGAGCCCTTTGGATACCATAATCCTAGTGTTTGGGTGTGAGCCAAATATCGAAGAATTCGCTTCACAGCTAAGTGATGCGATTCCTTTGGTGCCGCTTGGAATCGGGCACACACGCAAACACTAAGCATGATATCTGGCCTAGATGCACATAAATAAAGCAAAGAACCAATCATGGAGCGGTATACCTTTTGATTGAACTCTTTACCATTGTCGTCGGGACCCAGATGGTGTTTAGCTGGCATTGGCGTCGTGTAGCCTTTGTAGTCTTGCATTCCAAACTTCTTCAGGCAATCTTTTAGGTATTTCTCTTGAGATATGAAGATGTCGTTGCGTTGCTGTCGTATTTGAAGACCAATGAAGAACTTCAGCTCACCCATCATGGACATCTGATATTGCTCTTGCATCATATATCCAAACTCATCACTATATTTCTGGTTAGTGCAGCCGAAGATAATGTCATCCACATATATTTGGCACACAAACAGTTCACCATCATATGTCTTCATGAAGAGAGTGGGATCCATGGAACCAGGTTTGAAGCCTTTGCTCTTCAGGAAGTCTTTGAGTGTGTCATACCAAGCTCAAGGGGCTTGTTTAAGGCCATACAGTGCCTTGTTGAGCTTGTAAACCATGTCAGGATGTTTTGGATCTTCAAAGCCAGGCGGTTGTGCAACATACACTTCTTCTTCAATCTTGCCATTGAGAAAGGCGCTCTTCACATCCATTTGATACAGAAGAATGTTATGATGATTTGCATAGGCCAGCTGTATGCGGATGGCTTCAAGCCTGGCCACAGGAGCAAATGTTTCATCAAAGTCAATTCCTTCAACTTGAGTGTATCCTTGAGCAACGAGACAAGCTTTGTTTCTGACAACTTGACGATGCTCATCTTGCTTGTTGCGATATATCCATTTAGTGCATATGATATTGTGCTTACGAGGATTGGGACGCTTGACCAGTTCACATACATTATTCAACTCAAACTGTTGAAGCTCTTCTTGCATAGCTTGAATCCATTCAGGTTCCATGAAGGCTTTATCAATTTTCTTGGGTTCAGATATTGAGACGAATGCGAAGTGCCCATAGAAATTTGCTAGCTGTGTTGCCCTTGAACGAGTGAGTGGACCTAGTGCATTGATGCTATCAATTATTCTCTCAATCTGTACTTCATTTGCAACACGAGGATGAATAGGACGAAGATTTTGCTCTTGCTGATCATTGTCATCATTAGAGGGATTGTCTTCAGGCTGGGCATTGTCTTCAGGTTGATCAGGTGCAGAGATGATGAGTTCCTCTTCAGGCTGAGCTTCAGACGGTATGATTTCTCCAGTTCCCATAAGCTTGATGGTTTCACTGGATGGAACTTCATCTAGCACATTTGGCAGGTGCTCTCTTTGCGAGCCGTTAGTCTCATCGAACCGCACATCCACAATTTCAACCACTTTATAGTGAAAGAGGTTGAAGACTCTGTAGGAGTGCGAGTCCTTTCCGTATCCAAGCATAAAACCTTCATGTGCTTTCGATGCAAATTTTGAAGTGTGATGTGGATCCTTGATCCAGCACCTGGCACCAAATACTCTGAAGTAACTGACGTTTGGCTTCTTACCAGTAAGGAGCTCATAGGATGTTTTGTTCATAAGCTTGTGAAGATAAACATGGTTGATGATGTGGCATGCAGTATCAATGGCTTCAGGCCAGAACTTTCTTGGAGTCTTGTATTCATCGAGCATCGTCCGGGCCATCTCGATAAGTGTTCCGTTCTTGCGTTCCACGATGCCATTCTGCTGCGGCGTGTACGGAGCTAAGAATTCATGAGTGATGCCCAAAGTATCAAGATAAGTGTCAAGGCCAGTGTTCTTGAATTCAGTGCCATTGTCACTTCTGATGTGCTTGATCTTGACGCCATAGTTGTTCATGGCTCGATTGGCGAAGCGTCTGAAGACATCCTGCACTTCAGTCCTGCAGAGGATTATATGCACCCAAGTATATCTTGAATAATCATCAACAATGACGAAGCCATAGAGACAAGCAGTAGTAGTAAGAGTTGAGTAGTGAGTGGGACCGAAGAGGTCCATGTGGAGCAGTTCGAAGGGTTGAGTTATTGTCATGATTGTCTTCGAGGGATGCTTGGCCCTCGTCATCTTTCCTGCTTCACAGGCACCGCATAAGTTATCCTTCTTGAACTTGACGCCCTCGATGCCTATGACATGTTTCTTCTTTGCAAGAGTGTGTAAGTTCCTCATGCTAGCATGTCCTAGCCTCCGATGCTAGAGCCAGCATTCTGAAGCTTTTGCTAGAAGACATACGACAAGTTGTGGTCCTGCTGAGAAATCTACCACGTCAAATCATCTTTCCGATACCCTTCAAAGACTAGAGACTTGTCAGATTCCATTAGAACAAGGCAATGATATCTTCCAAATATCACAATCATGTTTAAATCGCAAAGCATTGAGACAGACATTAAGTTGAAACCAAGGGATTCAACAAGCATCACTTTATCCATGTGTTGATCCCTTGAGATTGCAACTCTACCTAGACCCAATACCTTGCTTTTACCAGTATCAGCAAATGTGATGTGACTCTTGTCAGATGGACGTAAAGTTGAGTCCATGAGAAGACTTCGCTTGCCAGTTATGTGATTAGTACACCCACTATAAATAATCCATTCTGAAGCAGCTGGTGTCATACCCTACAGTGCAGTTAGGGGGATAGGCTTCACGAAGAGAATTGTGAAGCATAAACATTTGACGAGCAAGTGGATTATGAAAGCTTAGATCGAGGTTAGGACTGATAGGGCAAGTAGCAAGCGATTCAGGAACAGAATACATAATAAGACCATTTGGGCATTTGATCTTGCACCCTACAAGATGCTTAACGTCCCCAGCAATAGCTTCAGACGAATTTGATTTTCAGCTGGAGACCCTTCCCTGCAAAAGAGAGTTAAGCTTTCTTAGCCACCCACATCTTCAAGGGTGTCTTCGAAGCAATGTGTCTAAGTGCAGCATCTGAGAACTTTGGCTTTGAAGCCCTAGCAAATAGTCTTGCAGGTGGACAATAGTACTCATAAGAATAAGCAGAATAGTTCTTGGTCTTATGAACATGGCGGTTTGATGAAACGCGCTCATATTCATAGGCCTGAGTATGGTTTCACTGCAAAACATTTGCGTTAGTGCGACTCAGGTGAGTCCTTTGTCTGTATGAAGCCTTTGGACCATATGAAGCCTGTGGTCTGGGGTTTGTCTTCTTCACTTGTGGTGTCATGACGACATTCACAGGAAGATTCTCCAACCACTTTTTCGGCACCCAGACTTTCTTCATAGGTGGCCCATTCCTGCAGTTAGTACCAATATACCTGGCAAACACTTCACCATTCTGATTCTTAAACAGTTTATAGTTTGCATCGAAGGATTCATCAATAACAATGGGTTAGCACAAGTGAAGCCAGACAGTGTGGATGGATCCACTGAAGGTTCCTTTGCAGCAACCCATGTGGTTTTGGGGTACTGCTCAGGTTTCTAGTAAGAGCCATCAACATTCATTTTCCTTTCGAACCCAAGACCCTCTTTCCTAGGGTTTCGGTTCAGGATCTGCCTTTTGAGGACATCACATAGTGTCTGATGCCCTTTGAGACTGTTTCAAGCAATGTCTTCAACCTAACATTTCATCAGCAATAGCAGTGGTATCCTCAACAGAGGGGTTAGTTACCACATCAACAGTTGAAGATATTGCAATAGTAGTAGCAGTAGAACATCCAACAACAGAAGTAGCGTTATCACGCTCAATGCATTTAAGACATGGTGGTTCAAATCCTTCCTGAGCGGAACTGATCTATTTGGCGCGAAGTGACTCGTTTTCCTTTTGAAGATCTTCATAAGCCGCTCTCAATTTCTCAAGATCTCGCTTCCTCTAAATATAATCATAGGAAAGCTTTTCATGAGTTGTTGAGAGCGTTTCATGACGACTTTCAAGTTCCTCATACTTAACATGAAGATTTTTTATGTCTTTAATTAAGGACTGAGATCAAGTCATTTCAGCGTCTAACAGGTCATCGCTTTTGTCTAACAGTTTTTGAATATGTTCCATAGCTTTCTGTTGTTCAGTTGCAATTTTAGCAAGTGTTTTGTAGCTGGGTTTGGAACCACAATCAGAGTCATCTTCACTGGATGTTTGATAGTGAGTAGTGCGTGAGTTTACCTTGGCACCGCGTGCCATGAAGCAGTAGGTGGGAGCGGAGTTGTCCTTGTCATTAGCATCGGCGTCGGTGATGAAGTCATTGTCTTCAATGTTGAAGATGGACTTGGCAATGTAGGCTGTAGCCAGACTTGCAACGTCAGAATCGGACTCCTCCTCAGACTTCACCTCCGCCTCCTCAGAAACAGACTCCTCCTCTGAATCCATTTCCTTGCCAACAAAAGCACGAGCCTTGCCAGATGACCTCTTCTTGTGTGATGAAGACTTTGATGAAGACTTGGAAGAAGACTTTGACTATTTCTTCTTCTTGTTGTTGTCAAAATCATATTCCTTGCTCTTCCTCTTCTTCTTGTTCTCATTGTCCCAGTGCGAACACTCAGAGATGTAGTGACAAGGTTTCTTGCACTTGTGGCATGTTCTCTTCTTGTAGTCATGAGCAGAAGCTTCATCATTCCTTGAGCTGGATCGTGAGGACTTTCTGAAGCCTTTCTTCTTGGTGAATTTCTGGAACTTCTTCACAAGCATAGCAAGCTCCTTTCCAATGTCTTCAGGATCATCCGAACTGCAATCAGATTCTTCTTCAGATGAGGAAACAGCTTTTGCCTTCAAAGCACGAGTTCGCCCATAGTTGGGACCGTAGATGTCTCTTTTCTCAGAAAGCTGAAACTCATGTGTGTTGAGCCTTTCAAGTATGTCAGACGGATCGAGTGTCTTGAAGTCAGGGCGTTCTTGAATCATCAGGGCTAGGGTGTCAAACGAGTTGTCAAGTGATCTCAGGAGTGTCTTGACGACTTCATGCTTGGTGATCTCAGTAGCGCTGAGGGCTTGAAGCTCATTTGTGATGTCGGTGAGTCGATCAAACGTGAGCTGAACATTCTCATTGCCGTTTCTCTTGAAGCGGTTGAAGAGGTTGCGAAGGACACTGATTCTTTGATCTCTCTGGGTTGAGACGCCTTCGTTGACCTTGGAGAGCCAGTCCCAGACTAGCTTGGATGTTTCCAGAGCACTCACACGGCCATACTGTCCTTTGGTCCGATGACCACAGATGATGTTCTTGGCAGTGGAATCCAGTTGAACGAACTTCTTTACATCAGCAGCGGTGAAACCTTCACCAGCCTTGGGGACGCCATTCTTGACGACATACCAGAGGTCGACATCAATGGCTTCTAGATGCATGCGCATCTTATTCTTCCAGTAGGGTTATTCAGTTCCATCGAAGACTGGGCACGCAGCGGAGACTTTGATTATCCCTGCAGTCGACATAGCTAAAACTCCAGGTGGTTAAACCGAATCACACAGAACAAGGGAGTACCTTGCTCTGATACCAATTGAAAGTGCTAGTGATCGACTAGAGGGGGTAAATAGGCGATTTTTAGGAAAGTCTTCAAAACATGGGAGTTTCGAAGACAAATGATAGAAATAAACCTATTACCGTGCAACGCAAGGTAGACTACACTAAGCAAGATATAGTCAAGTATTCAATGAAGTGAAAGCACAACGACTAATAGCAGCTAGGTAGTATAGATTAGGTAGGAAGATAGTATGAAGCCAATCAGAGCAAGCAGTCACTAAGTGATGACAAAAGATAATGCAAACTGGCAATGACTTCACAAGGACCAACTGTAAATAAAGAGATGGGAAGGATAGAACCAGTGACTCGTTGAAGACAATGATTTGTTGGACCAGTTCCAGTTGCTGTGACAACTGTACGTCTGGTTAGGGAGGCTGAGATTCAACTCAGAAGACCGTGTCTTCACCTTATTCCCCTTGAGCTAAGGACACCCAGTCCTCGCCCAATCACTCTGGTAAGTCTTCAAGGTAGACTTTCAAATCTTCACAGACTTCGTTCACCGGCAATCCACAATGACTCTTGGATGCTCAGAACGCGACGCCTAACCGGCTGGAGCATTCACAGTCCTCAAATGTAATAAGTCTTCAGATCACATAGACAGGAAGACTTAAGTGATGCCTAACACTCTTTGGCTCTGGGTGGTTAGGACTTTATCCTCGCAAGGAATTCTCTCTCAAAGGCTTCGAGGTGGGTTGCTCTCAGACGACAAAAGCCGTACTCTAACTCTGAGCAGCCAACCGTTTATGGTTGTAGGGGGTGGGCTATTTATAGCAACTAGGCAACCCAACCTGATTTGTCCGAAATGACCCTTGGTCACTAAGGGATTGACACGTGTTCCAACGGTCAGATTTCAAACACACACGGCAACTTTACTTGGGCTACAAGCAAAGCTGACTTATCCAGCTCTAGATAAGGTTTGCTCTCATTGTCTTCGCTCGAAGACATAGGATTTTGGTTAAGCATCACTTCAGTCATTCTGACTGGTTCTCTTGGACCCCACTTAACAGTACGGTGGTTCCTATGACTTAACAAAGAAGAAAAAGAACGATGAAACAACTAAGTCTTCGCGCTCCATAGTCTTCACGCGATGTCTTCTCTTGTCATAGTATCCAATGTGAATGTCTTCACATACCACCTTTGGCTTCAATGTCTTCACACATTTTTAGGGGTCATCTCTGGTAGGAAAATCGAATCAATGAGGGACTTCTACCTGTGTTATCCTGCAATTCTCACAAACACATTAGTCACTCAACCAGGTTTGTCGTCAATACTGCAAAACCAACTAGGGGTGGCACTAGATGCACTTACACCATTGTCAGTGATAATGCTGTGTGGAAAACCAAAACGAAAAATCACCTTTTTCATGAACTGAACCGCCGTGGCTGCATCACATTTACTCACTGGCTCTGCCTCAACCCACTTTGTGAATTTGTCAACTGCCACTAAAAGATGTGTCTTTTTATCCTTAGACCTTTTGAAAGGTCCAACCATGTCAAGCCCCCAGACCGCAAACGGCCAGGAGATTGGAATCATCGGCAACTCTTGAGCCGGCACATGTGCTTGCCATGCGAATTTTTGACATCCATCACACCTACTGACCAGATCTTCTGCATCGGCATGAGCCGTTAACCAGTAAAAACCATGACGAAAAGCCTTGGCCACAAGGGATTTTGACCCGGCGTGATGACCACAATCGCCTTCATGGATCCCACGAAGTATTTCTTGGCCTTCTTCAGGAGAAACACACCGCCGAAACGCTCCGGAGACGCTGCGATGTGATACGTCTCCGTCGTATCTATAATTTTTTATTGTTCCATGCCAATACTATTCAACTTTCATATACTTTTGGCAACTTTTTATACTATTTTTGGGACTAACATATTGATCCAGTGCCCAGTGCCAGTTCCTGTTTGTTGCATGTTTTTTGTTTCGCAGAATATCCATATCAAACGGAGTCCAAACGGGATAAAAACGGACGGAGATTTTTTTGGAATATATATGATTTTTGGGAAGAAAAATCCACGCGAGACGGTGCCCGGGGTGGCCACGAGGCAGGGGGCGCGCCTGCCCCCCTAGGCGCGCCCCTGACCCTCATGGTCCACCCGTAAGGCAGTTGGTGCCCTTCTTTCGCTGCAAGAAAGCTAATATCCGGATAGAGATCGTGTTAAAATTTCAGCCCAATCGGAGTTACGGATCTCCGGGAATATAAGAAACGGTGAAAGGGAAGAATCTTAGAACGTAGAAACAGAGAGAGACAAAGAGACAGATCCAATCTCAGAGGGGCTCTCGCCCCTCCCACGCCATGGAGACCATGTACCAAAGGGGAAACCCTTCTCCCATCTAGGGAGGAGGTCAAGGAAGAACAAGAAGGAGGGGGGCTCTCTCCCCCTCGCTTCCGGTGGTACCGGAGTGCCACCGGGGGCCATCATCATCACCGCGATCTACACCAACAGCTCCGCCATCTTCACCAATATCTCCATCACCTTCCCCCTCTATCTACAGCGGTCCACTCTCCTGCAACCCGTTGTACCCTCTACTTGAACATGGTGCTTTATGCTTCATATTATTATCCAGTGATGTGTTGCCATCCTATGATGTCTGAGTAGATTTTTGTTGTCCTATCGGTGGTTGATGAATTTCTATGATTGATTTAATTTGCTTGTGGTTATGTTGCTGTCCTTTGGTGCCCGTCATATGATTGCGCGCGTGGATCACACCCTAGACTTAGTTGTATGTTGATAGGACTATGTATTGGAGGGCAAGAGTGACGGAAGCTTCAACCTAGCATAGAAATTGATGCATACGGGATTGAAGGGGGACCAATATACCTTAATGCTATGGTTGGGTTTTACCTTAATGAAAATTAGTAGTTGCGGATGCTTGCTAATAGTTCCAATCATAAGTGCATAGAATTCCAAGTCAGGGATGACATGCTAGCAGTGGCCTCTCCCACATAATACTTGCTATCGGTCTAGTAAAGTAGTCAATTGCTTAGGGGCAATTTCGCAACTCCTACCACCACTTTTCCACTCTCACTATATTTACTTTATTGTTTCTTTATCTAAACATCCCCTACTTTTTATTTACGTACTCTTTATTATCCTGCAAACCTATCCGACAACACCTACAAAGTACTTCTAGTTTCATACTTGTTCTAGGGAAAGCGAACGTCAAGCGTGCGTAGAGTTGTATCGGTGGTCGATAGAACTTGTGGGAATATTTGTTCTAGCTTTAGATCCTCGTTGGGTTCGACACTCTTACTTATCGAAAACTGTTGTGATCCCCTATACTTGTGGGTTATCAAGACCTTTTTGTGGCGCTGTTGCCGGGGAGCAATAGCGTGGGGTGAATATTCTCGTGTGTGCTTGTTTGCTTTATCACTAAGTAATTTTTATTTGTTGTTCTTAGTTGTTTTCCATCTTTAGTTATGGGTAGGAAACGCAAAATACCAAAAAAATTAGTTGTACCTACTAAACCAATGGTTGAAGAACCGCTCAAAATCTATCACACTGCTGAAGCTTATTACTTGGATCATTTTCGATCCCTATGTGCTCGTGTTGAAACCCCAACTAGCTTAGTTGAGGATAAATCTTTAGATGAGCATGATTGTTATGTGCGACACCGAATATCTGAAAAAGGGAAAATTTTACTGGGTCAAATTCATCATTTGCAATGCTATGCTTGGAATTTATGTGAAATATATGGTTTTACTTATTATTCTGAAAACCCTAAGAAACACCTTCCCTATCAATGTGAGTTTAGTGATAATGGAATCATATCTTCGCATGCTAAGGGTGTTTATAATTACTATGATGTTCAACAAATTGAAGAATTTATTGCTTTTAAGGGTGCTTACGAAATTGCTTCTTTGTTTGAAAAGTATGATGCTACTCTTTACAAATCTGAAAATTTTGCCATACTTAAATATTGCTATGATAATTATGCTTCTAATGCCTATGTTGAACCATATATTGAGGACTACTCCGCTGTCCAAGAAGAGACTAATATTTTGCAGGAGTCTATGGAAGAAGAAATTGGTAAAAATGTGAGCTCATTGGATGAAAAAGATGATGAGGAGAGCGAAGAACAAAAGGAGGAAGAGCGGGTTAGCTACCCGTGCCCACATTCTAATGATAGTAACTCTTCAACTCATACATTGTTTAATTTCCCTTCGTGCTTACCGGAGGATGATTGCTATGATGATTGTTATGATCCCGTTGATTCTTTTGAAATATCCCTTTTTGATGATGCTTGCTATGCTTGTGGCCAAGATGCCAATATAAATTATGCTTATGGAGATGAACTTGCTATAGTTCCTTATGTTAAACATGAAATTGTTGCTATTGCACCCACACATGATAGTCCTATTATCTTTTTGAATTCTCCAAACTACACTATATCGGAGAAGTTTGCTCTTATTAAGGAATATATTGATGGGTTGCCTTTTACCGTTGCACATGATGATTTTGATGAATATAATATGCATGTGCTTGCTGCTCCTACTTGCAATTATTATGAGAGAGGAACTATATCTCCACCTCTCTATGTTTCCAATATGATAAAATTGCAAGAAACTGTTTATACTATGCATTGGCCTTTACTATGTGTGCATGAATTGTTCTTCTATGACATGCTGATGCATAGGAAGAGAGTTAGACTTCGTTGTTGTATGATATATGTTACTTTGTGCTCACTACTAAATTACGAATCATTGTTAATTAAAATTGACTTTGATATACCTTGGGATCCGGGTGGATTCATTACTTGAGCACTATATGCCTAGCTTAATGGCTTTAAAGAAAGCGCTGCCAGGGAGACAACCCGTAAGTTTTAGAGAGTCATTTTTTTCTGTTGTGTGCTTTTATAAAGTTTATAAATAAAAATAATGTGCCAAGGTTTGCCTTTAGGATGTTTACATTTGCTTGATGGTTTGTACGGTGCAGGACAAAAACTTTTTCTGTAGTGCACGATTTTACATTTTTAGTTGGAACGTCAAATGGTTCTGATTCTTTTTGCACTGTATTCCTATACAAACTATTTATTTTTCCTAATTTTGGTAGAATTTTTAAAGTATCAGAAGTATGGTGAATGTTCATATTGTTACAGACTGTTCTGTTTTAGACAGATTCTGTTTTTGATGCATAGTTTGCTTGTTTTGACGAAACTATCGATTTATATCAGTGGATTAAGCCATGGAAAAGTTATATTACAGTAGACACAATGAAAAAACAAAATGTGAATTGGTTTGCAACAGTACTTAGAGTAGTGATTTGCTTTATTATACTAACGGATCTTACCGAATTTTCTGTTGAAGTTTTGTGTGGATGAAGTGTTCAATGATCGAGAAGGTCTCGATGTGAGAAGAAGGAAGAGAGGCAAGAGCTCAAGCTTGGGGATGCCCGAGGCACCCCAAGTAAATATTCAAGGAGACTCACGCGTCTAATCTTGGGGATGCCCCGGAAGGCATCCCCTCTTTCTTCAACAAGTATCGGTATGTTTTCGGATTCGTTTCATTCATGCGATATGTGCAATCTTGGAGCATCTTTTGCATTTAGTTTTCATTTTTCTTTTATGCACCATGCAGGTATGAGATAGTCCTTGGTTGATTTATAGAATTCTCTATGCACTTCACTTATATCTTTTGAGTATGGCTTTATAGAATGCTTCATGTGCTTCACTTATATCATTTGAAGTTTGGATTGCCTGTTTCTCTTTACATAGAAAACCGCCATTTGTAGAATGCTCTTTTGCTTCACTTATATTTGTGAGAGCATGGGCATATCTTTTGTTGAAAGAATTGAACTCTCTTGCTTCACTTATATCTATTTAGAGAGATGACAGGAATTGGTCATTCACATGGTTAGTCATAAAATCCTACATAAACTTGTAGATCGCTGAATATGATATGTTTGATTCTTTGCAATAGTTTTGCGATATAAAGATGGTGATATTAGAGTCATGCTAGTGGGTAGTTGTGGATTGTAGAAGTACTTGTGTTGAAGTTTGTGATTCCCGTAGCATGAACGTATGGTGAACCGTTATGTGACGAAGTTGGAGCATGATTTATTTATTGATTGTCTTCCTTATGAGTGGTGGTTGGGGACGAGCGATGGTCTTTTCCTACCAATCTATCTGTTGGAAATATGCCCTAGAGGCAATAATAAATTAGTTATTATTATATTTCCTTGTTCATGATAATCATTTATTATCCATGCTATAATTGTATTGATAGGAAACTCAGATACATGTGTGGATACATAGACAACACCATGTCCCTAGTAAGCCTCTAGTTGACTAGCTCGTTGATCAATAGATGGTTACGGTTTTCTGACCATGGACATTGGATGTCATTGATAACGGGATCACATCATTAGGAGAATGATGTGATGGACAAGACCCAATCCTAAGCCTAGCACAAAGATCGTGTAGTTCGTATGCTAAAGCTTTTCTAATGTCAAGTATCATTTCCTTAGACCATGAGATTGTGCAACTCCCGGATACCGTAGGAATGCTTTGGGTGTGCCAAACGTCACAACGTAACTGGGTGGCCATAAAGGTACACTACGGGTATCTCCGAAAGTGTCTGTTGGGTTGGCACGAATCGAGACTGGGATTTGTCACTCCGTGTAAACGGAGAGGTATCTCTGGGCCCACTCGGTAGGACATCATCATAATGTGCACAATGTGATCAAGGAGTTGATCAAGGGATGATGTGTTACGGAACGAGTAAAGAGACTTGTCAGTAACGAGATTGAACAAGGTATCGGGATACCGACGATCGAATCTCGGGCAAGTATCGTACCGCTAGACAAAGGGAATTGTATACGGGATTGATTAAGTCCTTGACATCGTGGTTCATCCGATGAGATCATCGTGGAACATGTGGGAGCCAACATGGGTATCCAGATCCCGCTGTTGGTTATTGACCAGAGAGTCATCTCGGTCATGTCTGCATGTCTCCCGAACCCATAGGGTCTACACACTTAAGGTTCGGTGACGCTAGGGTTATAGAGATATTAGTATGCGGTAACCCGAAAGTAGTTCGGAGTCCCAGATGAGATCCCGGACGTCACGAAGAGTTCCGGAATGGTCCAGAGGTAAAGAATTATATATAGGAAGTGCTATTTCGGCCATCGGGACAAGTTTCGGGGTCACGGGTATTGTACCGGGACCACCGGAAGGGTCCCGGGGGTCCACCGAGTGGGGCCACCTGCCCCGGGGGGCCACATGGGCTGTAGGGGGTGCGCCTTGGCCTATATGGGCCAAGGGCACCAGCCCCAAGAGGCCCATGCGCCAAGAGATGAGAGAAGGAAGAGTCCTAAAGGGGGAAGGCACCTCTGAGGTGCCTTGGGGAGGAGGGACTCCTCCCTGGCCGCACCCTTCCTTGGAGGAAGGGCCAAGGCTGCGCCCCCCTCTCCCTTGGCCCTATATATAGTGGGGGGAAGGGAGGGCAGCAACACCTGAGCCCTGGCGCCTCCCTCTCCCTCCCATGACACATCTCCCTCCTCCCGCAGCGCTTGGCGAAGCCCTGTTGGAATCCCGCTACTTCCACCACCACGTCGTCGTGCTGCTGGATCTCCATCAACCTCCTTCCCCCTTGCTGGATCAAGAAGGAGGAGATGTCGCTGCTCCGTACGTGTGTTGAACGCGGAGGTGCCGTCCATTCGGCGCTAGGATCATCGGTGATTTGGATCACGACGAGTACGACTCCATCAACCCCGTTCTCTTGAACGCTTCCGCGCGCGATCTACAAGGGTATGTAGATCCACTCCTCCCTCGTTGCTAGATGACTCCATAGATAGATCTTGGTGACACGTAGGAAAATTTTGAATTTATGCTACGTTCCCCAACACTATCCCCCTAGGAGCATGCGCGTAGTACTTTGTTTCGATAACTAATAGATTTTTGCAATAAGTATGTGAGTTCTTTATGACTAATGTTGAGTCCATGGATTATACGCACTCTCACCCTTCCACCATTGCTAGCCTCTCTAGTACCGCGCAACTTTCACCGGTACCATAAACCCACCATATACCTTCCTCAAAACAGCCACCATACCTACCTATCATGGCATTTCCATAGCCATTCCGAGATATATTGCCATGCAACTTCCATCATCATCATATACATGACTTGAGCATTCATTGTCATATTGCTTTGCATGATCGTAAGATAGCTAGCATGATGTTTTCATGGCTTGTCCGTTTTTTGATGTCATTGCTACGCTAGATCATTGCACATCCCGGTACACCGCCGGAGGCATTCATATAGAGTCATATCTTTGTTCTAGATATCGAGTTGTAATGTTGAGTTGTAAGTAAATAAAAGTGTGATGAACATCATTATTAGAGCGTTGCGCAAGTGAGAAAAGGATGATGGAGACTATGATTCCCCCATAAGTCTGGATGAGACTCCGGACTGTACAAAAAAGAGGCCAAAGAAGTCCAAATAAAAAAAAGAGGCCAAAGAAGCCCAGCAAAAAAATAAAAAAATGAGAGAAATAGAGAGAAGGGGCAGTGCTACTATTCTTTTTTCACACTTGTGCTTCAAAGTAGCACCATGTTCTTCATATAGAGAGTCTCTTGAGTTATCACTTTCATATACTAGTGGGAATTTTTATTATAGAACTTGGTTTGTATACTCCGATGATGGGCTTTCTCAAATGCCCGAGGTCTTCATGAGCAAGCAAGTTGGATGCACACCCACTTAGTTTTCAGTCTGAGCTTTCATACACTTATAACTCTAGTGCATCCGTTGCATGGCAATCCCTACTCACTCACATTGATATCTATTGATGGGCATCTCCATAGCCCGTTGATACGCCTAGTTGATGTGAGACTATCTTCTCCTTTTTGTCTTCTCCACCATCATATTCTATTCCACCTATAGTGCTATGTCCATGACTCACACTCATGTGTTGCGGGAAAGTTGAAAAGGTTTGATAACGTCAAAAGTATGAAACAATTGCTTGGCTTGTCATCGGAGTTGTGCATGATGTGAATATTTTGTGTGGTGAAGATGGAGCATAGCCAGACTATATGATTTTGTAGGGATAACTTTCTTTGGCCATGTTATTTTAAAAAGACATGATTTCTTTATTAGTAGGCTTGAAGTATTATTGTTTTTATGCCAAATGATAGAATATTGCTTTGAATCACTCGTATCTTAATATTCATGCCGTGATTAGATTACAAGATCAAGATTATGCTAGGTAGCATTCCACATCAAAAATTATCTTTTTTATCATTTACCTACTCGAGGACGAGTAGGAATTAAGCTTGGGGATGCTGATACGTCTCCGTTGTATCTATAATTTTTGATTGTTCCATGCCAATATTATTCAACTTTCATATACTTTTGGCAACTTTTTATACTATTTTTGGGACTAACATATTGATCCAGTGCCCAGTGCCAATTCCTATTTGTCGTATGTTTTTTGTTTCGCAGAATATCCATATCAAACAGAGTCCAAACGGGATAAAAACTGATGGAGATTTTTTTTGGAATATATATGGTTTTTGGGAAGAAAAATCCACGCGAGACGGTGCCCGAGGTGGCCACGAGGCAGGGGGCGCGCCCCTGACCCTCATGGGCCACCCGTAAGGCGGTTGGTGCCCTTCTTTCGCTGCAAGAAAGCTAATATCCGGATAAAGATTGTGTTAAAATTTCAGCCCAATCGGAGTTACGGATCTCCGGGAATATAAGAAACGGTGAAAGGGAAGAATCTTAGAATGCAGAAACAGAGAGAGACAGAGAGACAGATCCAATCTCGAAGGGGCTCTCGCCCCTCCCACGCCATGGAGACCATGGACCAGAGGGGAAACCCTTCTCCCATCTAGGAAGGAGGTCAGGGAAGAAGAAGAAGAAGGGGGGCTCTCTCCCCCTCGCTTCCGGTGGCACCGGAGTGCCACCGGGGGCCATCATCATCACCGCGATCTACACCAACACCTCCGCCATCTTCACCAACATCTCCATCACCTTCCCCCCTCTATCTATAGCGGTCCACTCTCCCGCAACCCGTTGTACCCTCTACTTGAACATGGTGCTTTATGCTTCATATTATTATCCAATGATGTGTTGCCATCCTATGATGTCTGAGTAGATTTTCGTTGTCCTATCGGTGGTTGATGAATTGCTATGATTGATTTAATTTGCTTGTGGTTATGTTGATGTTATTTGGTGATATGATTGCGCGTGTGGATCACACCCCAGGGTTAGTTGTATGTTGATATGACTATGTATTGGAGGGCAAGAGTGACGGAAGCTTCAACCTAGCATAGAAATTGATGCATACGGGATTGAAGGGGGACCAATATACCTTAATGCTATGGTTGGGTTTTACCTTAATGAACATTAGTAGTTGTGGATGCTTGCTAATAGTTCCAATCATAAGTGCATAGAATTCCAAGTCAGGGATGACATGCTAGCAGTGGCCTCTCCCACATAATACTTGTTATCGGTCTAGTAAAGTAGTCAATTGCTTAGAGGCAATTTCACAACTCCTACCACCACTTTTCACACTCGCTATATTTACTTTATTGTTTCTTTATCTAAACAGCCCCTACTTTTTATTTGCGTACTCTTTATTATCCTGCAAACCTATCCGACAACACCTACAAAGTACTTCTAATTTCATACTTGTTCTAGGTAAAGCGAACGTCAAGCGTGCGTAGAGTTGTATCGGTGGTCGATAGAACTTGAGGGAATATTTGTTCTACCTTTAGCTCCTTGTTGGGTTCGACACTCTTACTTATTGAAAACTGTTGCGATCCCCTATACTTGTGGATTATCACGATGGTATAATTCTCCGTCTGAAATCGTCATTGACTTAGACCGCTGGGTTATCTGTCGGGCCAGTGTCTCATCCGCTGGCAACTCGCCCCGGGTCATGTAAGCCAAAGAATGGCACTGTCCAACCTGGGATGACGTGAAGAGCCGCCAACAACTGTGCCTCCGGGTCAGGAACGGCTAGATCTTCTTCTATAGGTAACTTAACAAACGGGTTATGCAAAACATCCAAAAAGGTGTTAGGTGGCACCGGCTTACGCTGAGATCCCAACCGGCTTAAAGCATCTGCCGCTTCGTTCTTCCTACGGTAAATGTGTTCCACCTGATAACCCTTAAAATGTCCTGCAACGGCATCAACTTCACAGCAATAAGCCGCCATGAGAGGGTCCTTGGAATCCCACTTGCCTGATACCTGTTGGGCCACCAAATCTGAATTACCAAGGCACCGGACCCGGCTCAGGCTCATCTCTTTAGCCATTCGAAGACCATGGAGTAAGGCTTCATATTCTACTGCCTTGTTACTACAAGGAAACATCAGTCGCAACACATAACAAAATTTGTCACCTCGAGGGGAAGTTAACACAATTACAGCCTCCGAGCCCTCCAACTGTCTGGACCCATCAAAGTGAATCGTCCAATATGTGTTGTCTAGTTTCTCCTCTGGCATCTGCATCTCTGTCCAGTCATTAATAAAGTCAACCAGTGCTTGAGATTTGATCGCAGTACGTGGCACATACTTCAACCCATGAGATCCAAGTTCAATGGCCCACTTGGCGACTCGTCCAGTAGCTTCTCTATTCTGGATGATGTCTCCCAAAGACGCAGAGCTAACCACAGTGACTGGGTGACCCTGAAAGTAATGTTTGAGTTTCCCGCTTGCCATGAACACCCCATACACGAGCTTCTGCCAATGTGGATATCTTTGTTTAGATTCAACTGTCGTGGAATTGTCACGACAGGTATCCTAGTAGAAGGACTTAGTCGTAGGGCCATCGCAATTAGGAAGCTTAAAGGGGTTAATCGGGACAAAGGACATGAGAGGTTTTATACTAGTTCGGCCCCTTACGATGAAGGTAAAAACATACGTCTAGTTGTGTTGATATTGCTGGATTTTCGATCACCAAGAGGCTAGTTCGCCGACTTGGTTATCGATCTCTTGTTTTTTGCCCTAAATCGCCACCGGGTCGTCCTCTTATATACACGGGTTGACGCCTGGTGGCCTACAGAGTCCCGGCCGGCTCATACAGCGTGTCCGGCTCGGTGACCTCTTTTACATGTCTTTCCTTACAAGTCTTTCCTTACATACGGCGATTTACAATATTGGGCCTTAAGCCGCCTCTAGGCCTTAAGCCTTCTATAAGCTTTAATAAACTATGCCTTGAATGTTTATTGGGCTTCCTTTGTGACCCGCCATTGAGGCTGACCCGACCTCTCCTAGACGGATCATAGCTGATAGTTATATCCCCAACAGCATCCATCACCAGGTCACTGTTGGTCCCTTCCCTTCCTGCAGAAAATAAACGCCTTTTAGAATCACCATTATCTAACCTTTAGGCTTGCGTTGCGTGATGATATTACGCTGGTAGAGTAGTAGTACATCTGAACAGGTTCATGTCTATCTATGCACCGATAATTGACAGACGAAGAGGCAACTAGACGCACGTGCAGAAGAGAGACACGACGTCAGATCTGTGCTCCTCCTTTTGCTTCAGATGCCGCCGTGCCGATTCCTCTTTCCGCTGCTGCTGCTACATGGCCATGATCTGACCAAGGCTAGGCTGGCTGTCGCCTTCAATGATCTGGCCCCGCCTTGTCATCCTTGACCTCTCTCCGATCCTATCAGGAAAGAAAATCCGGGGGCAGAAAACGAGCACGAAAGGAATCAATCTATCGACGTGTCCGTCTTTCGGCGCTGCGTTTCAGACCATGTTTATCAGTGCAGTGCGCGCGGTCGGAGTCACGCATCGTCGGACCGGGTGTTTTGTTGTGCGTTGGGCATCTGCTGCTGCTGGAGTTTTACCTATCTTCTCGCGCACTCACTCTGTCCCGGTCGGCGCGGTTCCACACCCACGCAACGCTACGTCGCCGGAAATGAAACGTGCCGTGTCGCCATGAGATGAGCCGCTACCATCTCCGTGACGGCAGCGGCGCTCTTTGTTTCTTCTACTCCCTCCGTTCCGAATTACTTGTCGCAAGTATGGATATATTTAAATGTATTTTAGTTCTAGATACACTCATTTCTACGACAAGTAATTTGAAACGGAGGGAGTACATGTAGTAGTACCTACCCGGTACGTCGATGCAGGTTTTGGATGGATGATCTTGCAAACAAGCATGTATGTGTGATGTGTGTCAGCGCCAGCTAGTTATCGCACGTACGCCCAACTCATCCGCTCTATCCGGTGCCAGTTCAACTGCCAGGGAGAAGAGAATGAACTCCGTCACCTTCCAAAAAGAAGAAGAATGAACCCTGTCTATTCCATATCCATATCTTTTGACGGAAGAAAAAAATCTGTCTACTCTTGCTAAATCTTCCACGCGAGAGCCTCCATGATTTTTTATTTTTTCTTGTGAATTGAGAGATCCCATGATTAACGGGTGTCCGATCGAGAAAGTGATATCCCTGCACAGATTAACTGCGGACTATGACACATGACATGGCGCGCTTGCCCCAGCCTCCACGCACAAAAGCTCGTACCACCACCACCACCACGCAGTGACGAGGTTAAACAAACGGCGAAGCATCTTCTGAAGAGAAAGAAAAGCAACGCGACCAAGAGCAAGATCCAACGATTTCCAAATCGTACTACTCGCCAGTAGTGGCCGCTTCAACGCGATCATCCTCGCTTTTCGTCCACTGCGTTGCGGTGCACACGTCGCCGTCGCCGTGCGCCGGCTTGTGTGCACGTCGCTCCAAAGCCCAAACCCGTTGCGACGCAACGGACAACGAGCCGAATACAGAGGCCTCCCGCTCCTTGTTCGCATGCGCGGACGCCGCCGTGCACGCACGTACGTACGCGGGCGCCGCAAGGGACGAAGGATGGTACATCGGGACGGGATGACGCGCACGTCGGAGCTGCGGAGGGCCGGAGACCGACGCCGCAGCGACCTCTGGTGGAGGGAGAGCCAACAGTGACGGCGCGCCCGCTGCGCAGGCTCGGAGACCATTCTGGTTCACCTGTTCCGTTCGCGTTCCTCCGCTCTATCCGTCTCGCCCTGGGCACGGGTTGAGATTTGAGGCGGCAAGTTAATGGAGTGGAAATGTCTCGGGAGGTGCTGGGGGCTTTGCGAGAGTGCTCTTCATTTTGAAACATCGATTTTGTTATTTTTGCCCAGACCGTCATGAATGTCATTTCGACTCGAAATTTTGCATGCAGTCAGAAAATTCATCACATAAAAGATATCAGACCTTTTTTAAAAAATAATTATTTTTTTGAATTTCACTGTTCATACGGGGCATGTGAGCTCGGCATCAAATACTCCATGTCCGGGGCTTTGTCTCCTTCTCTTTTCAAACAGATTACTTTGTCTTTTTTCTCAAAAAGAAAGAGAGATTACTTTGTCTTTCTCTGCGAGCGATTAGCACCAAACTGCGATTGACTCGAGCTGCGACGACACACACCCACCTTGCTAGACTTTTGGAAGACTTACGGGAGGATTCACCACGGAATTGTCCTACAGGTGACGCGGCATCTTTCGCTGGAGCACCTGCTCCGTGGAAAGTAGCGGAGTGCCGTCCGATCGTAGTGGGTTAGGCTCAAGACTCCGCGTTGCTAATTTCAGTTTCTCTCCTTTGACAAAGCGGGGCCTGTTCTGCCCGTGCCAATTTCAGACGCTGGGTGTGGCGAGTCAGTGTGACCGACAGCGATAAAGATGATGGGCCAATGATCAATGAATTGGCGAGGTTTTGATTGTGCCAGGCCGAGCAATTGTCAAGATGTTTGCCTAGGTTTAACTTCGACATGTGATAGATTTGTCTTCAAAAGTGTTCTTCTAATCTCGAGCTCAAATGCTTCTGATGCGAGCAGTACAGTCAGAAAAATTAGAAAACAAATTCAAAATATCCTGGATTTTTTTACAGCAAACATTTCTTAGGTTTCTATCTTTGTGCAAAACTTCGTGATGAAATCACATTTGTGAAGGTCTGGGCAAAAACAACAAGATCAACACTCCAAAAAACTTTCAAAAATAATATTCTTTCTAGAGCATTTAGGTTTTTTTGTTTTCGCTGAGAGCATTAGGAATGCTTTTTCTTTACGAACATTTGCATGTGTGTAGAAAATTTATCAATGTTTGTTGACATTTTTTTTATTTTAAAACTATTTTTTCAATTTTACTTGGTGCATTCGAGTTCGAGTGTAGAAACTCAATTTGTCACATTCTTTATAGTTTTCTTAAGATGATTGCAAATTGCATGGTCGCACCTCCACAGTTTTTTGCATGTGATAACTGGCAGGTCAATAACCGAGATGATGTGTGACATGCCAAATTCGCATCGAAGTCCATGTCTAATCAAATTAAGCGCCGAGTGAAAACATTTCTCACAGTTTCATCAATAAAAGGTATCTTCGGCCCTGGAAATTACTCCCCAACCCACCAGGTTCAAATCCTGGTACTCGCATTATTCCTAGATTTATTTCAGAATTTCCGGCGATGCGTTTTTAGTGGGAGGAGACGTTCCCGTCGACGACGAGGTGCCTACGATGACTTCGTAAATCACAAGATGATATGCCGGTTCAGTCTCTCGGAGGTGCTCATAGGGGTAGAGTGTGCGTGTATGCGTTCATAAGGATGAGTGTATGCGCGTGTATATGAGCGCATGTGTCTGTATATGAGCAGTTGCCTCACAGAATTCTTCTGTGTAAGGCTACAGTACCATATAAATCTTGCAGTACTTCTTGTTTTCCGGAACTTTTTTCGTGCCGAAAATAAATTTATTGTATTACTTGCAATAAAAAGAAATGTGTGCATATGATCTTTGTTGGCAATGGTAGGTAGCAACATTTAGAGCGAAAAGTTAGGATACAAACTCCAGTATTTTGGCGGTCCAATTCTATTGGGCCCGTTTTGTTGTTGTTGAGTGCCAGTTTTTCCTTCGTCGTCGATGCAAGTTTAAACTGGAAATCACAAACTGAATCTCCTACAAGACTAGCGGACAAGCTTCGCCGGCAAGTTTCCATGTCTTTCCACAACTTCACCGATTGTTGCCAGAAATTCCTTTTTGTCTGACGAAACCACATGAGCGTAGCAACGATTGACAACCACCCATGTCTACATTTGTAACCATGTTATGTCTAACACTCGCGGCGTCATCATCTTCCACTGCACCAAATTAAGCCACCACTTTCCACCCTTCCCATTTCCGTTTTTTCCAAACCCTCGCCAACAAAGAAAGATGGATCCCTCCCATGATACAGTTCACGACCCCGGCAGTGCAGCATATCATAAGCACCACTAGCGCGCGAAGACGGGGAAGCGACAACGCCGTTCTGGACCCGAGCGGTAGACCCATCCTCAACCATGGACGGTTAAAGAGGACAACTGAAACGTAAGTTGAATTCAAGTTTGACTATATTATTTGAAAACATAATGTTTGAATTGTAATATTTAAATTTGAACAAATGTTGCATTTGAATATTTTCACTAAGAGAATTATGCTCACTTATTGGTATTTCGGAGTGTTGCAGGCTTTATAAGAAAAGAAACACATGGACAAACAGGGGCAGACATTTGATGGATAGGATTGGATGAACGATTCATGTATCTGTGTCTCTGGAAGCATCCACGGACTGATGGTGAGTTCATTTGAGAGACCGCGTTGGAGGGAGTTGGATCCCGTGACGTACGACCCCATGATGTTGGGTCACTGACGTGTGGGTCCGGGTCCATACGTCAGTGTGTGGGCAGTACTGTCAGAGGATCCGCGTCCGCGTTGGAGATGCCCCAACTGACAAGTTAATAACTGAGATGTTGTGTGACATGCCAAGGTTGTGTAATTTGAATGCCGCGTGAACAAAAGACAACTAGTTTCACCAATGAAACAGCCATGGCAAGATATGAACTTTGGATGTTTTGAGAGGCTTTCACTTGAGGCCTGCCCATCTCTGCTATTTTCCTATTCTTCTTCTTTCCTGGGCCTTCTCCTCTTTTGATCCAGGTTGAGTGTTTTTTTGTGCTTTGCCTAATCTCATGTGGTTCGGCTGCATTGGTCTGTACTGTATTCTAGGGCTTTTTGTCACCTTTCCCTCCTCTTTTATGAATTGTCATTGCTCCTGCCGTTGCCCGTCAGAAAAATAAATGTATCACCAGCCTAGCCTAGGACATTGTTTGAGATTTTGAGAGTGGCAGTTGCCTAGTTGCATCACAGGATTCTTGTGCGATATGGCTACCGTCCCACAAAATTATGCATAACGACTTGTTATGGAAATTTCCACTCTCTCCAATCCATATTAATTGGCGTCGCTTCTCATTATTATTTTGCAATATAAAGAAATGTGTGCATAGAATCTTTGTAAGGTAGTGCCATTTAGAGCGAAAGGTTGCGGTACAAGCTTGAGTGAAGGGAGGGATTTTTTTTTCTCATCACGAATAAAATCTAAGGTTTTTAATAACCGAAAATCACTTAAAAACAATCTCCTGCACAGTTCTAGCAGATAAGCTTCGCCGACAAGTTTCCATCTCTTTCCACAACTTCACAGACTCTTGCCAAAAAAATCATCTCTCTCCCCCTCTCTCTGACCTGACGAAGCCGGACGAGCGCGGCAGCGATCGACAACTCGCTCCTGTGTACAGCTCGCCGCGTCATCATCTTCCACTTCCACTGCTCCAAATTAAGCTAGACCACTCTCCACCTTGGCCATTTCCATTTTCCCCAAACCCTCCCAAACAAGATAAGAAAAGAAGATGGATCCGTCCCGCGGTACAGTCCAGGACGCCGGCAGTGCAGCATATGATACAACACGCATCGCCAGCGCGCGGGGACGGGGAAGCGACAAGGCCGTTCGTGACCCGAGCGGCAGACGTGGTACAACTAGCCCATGTAGCGCTACGCGCTGTCCTGGTAATGGGGATGATGGATCGGCAAGCGACAACGCCGGCCGGTCACCGCACACGACCCCTGTCTGTCCATCTGTCGGTGTGGCGCCGAGTAGCTAGCTTCGCTACTGCTAGCCGGCCCCTTTCCTATCCTTCTTTTCTTTACTAGTTCTGCGTGGCCAATGCCAAGAGCACATGGCTGGGGACGTACGGCGAGGGGGAATACTAAAAGCTCCTGCAGTGTAAGTAAAAAGAAGGGAGATGTAATTTTCAGCCAGGGGAAAAAGAGAGTGAGAGCAAGGAAGGAAGGGAGGAAGATGGTTGCATTACTTCCGCGGCCCACCCATCAATCATCCACGCCGTGTGTACCACCGAACCATCACGCCGCCGCCATTAACTACTGCTCAGCGGGAGTAAATTCTTTCCTCCTCCCGTCGACCCGATCCGATCCAGTTCAATTTCGTTTTCATCGCGATCGCACCAGAGGTCGCCGCCATTGTTGCCGTTGCTTGCAAGCAGCAGCAAACCGCGCGATTGGAGCAAGAGAGGAAGGTCCACGAGAGAGAACACAGCCACGACCACACCCACCCCATTGCCTGCCTGCCGCGAGCGCGCAAAGCCTTTTTAATCGCGGTGGGAGGAGGAGGGGCACGGCACCACCACCACCGCATCCACAAGAAACAAACAAAGCGAGAAAGCGAGGTGCATTTCGTTTGTGCGCGCCCGGCCCTGGGGCGTATATTAAACCACCAGTAGAGTTTGTGTGTGTGCTCTGCTCCGTTAAATCCCATTTCGCCCGGGAAGCCAAGCCACACACCGAGGCACCGAGCTCCCCTCTCTTTTTTCTTTCTTTTCTCTCGCCGCCCCCCACCGAGCAACTCCACCTCCTCCTGCTCGCCGCCCGCACTCCACTACCACCGCGCTAGCTCGGCCAGTACACCGAACGCCATTAACCCATCCAACAAACAAGGTGCAGTTATCGTTGCGTTTCTTCTCGGGAGAGCGGCAGGCAATGGCGGCCGTCGGCAGGCTGCCGGGCGCGGCGGCGGCCCTGCTGCTCGCGCTGCTCTGCCTGGCGGGGACGTCGGCGGCGACCAACGTGACGTACGACCACCGCGCGCTGGTCATCGACGGCGTGCGCCGCGTGCTCGTCTCCGGCTCCATCCACTACCCGCGGAGCACCCCCGACGTACGTCCCGCTCCCCGGCTCTGCTTTGCTTGCTTGCTTTCTTTCTTTCTCGTCTGTGTGTCCTCCCTACTCTCTCCTCTGAGCTGAACGCTGGCCGTGGTTGATTGCAGATGTGGCCGGGGCTGATGCAGAAGGCCAAGGACGGCGGGCTGGACATGGTGGAGACGTACGTCTTCTGGGACGCCCACGAGCCCGTCCGGGGACAGGCACGTTCTCCACTCCATACCGGCCAGGCCAAGGCCATCAACCTCTCTTGCTGCCATGCTATTTTCTCTAGTGTCATACTAGTTTCGTTTCTCCTTTCTCTCAAATCATCTCTTCCAGCTGGTGGTCATGTGTGAAAGGGCGCTGCTTGCTTCCCCTGCACCCTATGCTTTATTCTTCCCACTCACTCCCAAGCTCTTTACCTCTCGATCGTACACTATATCTATCATGAGCTTCGAACTAGTGACATTTTGCCTAAAAATATAGTATTTCTCTTCGAAGTTCACATTGTGTTGGTAGTAGTATCTGTTACTATTGCAAAATTCTGACGGTTACGAGCTTGCAACGTGACAGTACGACTTCGAGGGCAGGAATGACCTGGTGAGGTTCGTCAAGGCCGCCGCCGACGCCGGGCTCTACGTGCACCTCCGGATCGGCCCCTACGTCTGCGCCGAGTGGAACTACGGGTCTGACACCCCTCAAACTCTGCAGCATTTCCCCCTGTATGAGAAGCTCTCGTAGTCCGGTCGAGCCTAACCGTGTGCCGTTGCTCGTGTGGCTGCACTGCAGAGGCTTCCCGCTATGGCTGCACTTCATCCCGGGGATCAAGTTCCGCACCGACAACGAGCCTTTCAAGGTACGCGAGAGCATTGCCCAATGCAGCTTGATCGATCGATCGGTCAATGATTGAAATGATGATCCAGTCAGTGAGTGGTGTGGTGTGGGTGCAGACGGAGATGCAGCGGTTCACGGAGAAGGTGGTGGCGACGATGAAGGGCGCGGGGCTGTACGCGTCGCAGGGCGGGCCCATCATCCTGTCGCAGATCGAGAACGAGTACGGCAACATCGACGCGTCCTACGGCGCGCCCGGCAAGTCGTACATCCGCTGGGCCGCCGGGATGGCCGTCGCGCTCGACACCGGCGTGCCCTGGGTCATGTGCCAGCAGGCCGACGCGCCGGCGCCCCTGGTAAGCTCATCTCATCGTCCCTGCCCTGCCTGGGTCATTGTCAGCTAGCGACGGCGACGTGACTGAACTGGAGAGAGAAACAAAATGCAGATCAACACGTGCAACGGGTTCTACTGCGACCAGTTCACGCCGAGCCTGCCCAGCAGTCCCAAGCTGTGGACCGAGAACTGGAGCGGCTGGTTCCTCTCCTTCGGCGGCGCCGTGCCCTACCGCCCCACCGAGGACCTCGCCTTCGCCGTCGCCCGCTTCTACCAGCGCGGCGGCACCCTGCAGAACTACTACATGGTACGTGCTACGCTGCCAGCTGATGCGCCCAGCCAAAATCCTCTCCTCTGCTCCTGTGGCTAACTCCGGCCGGGTCTTTGTTTACTGTACTGTGTCGGCAGTACCACGGCGGGACCAACTTCGGCCGCAGCTCGGGAGGGCCCTTCATCTCCACGAGCTACGACTACGACGCCCCCATCGACGAGTACGGTGAGTGCCTGTTGAGCTGCCCATGTCTCGTTTTTCTTTCAGTTCCTCAACTGGGGGGCTGCTTCAGTTGTGACGGTCGCACCTATTGGCTACTGAATTGCTTCAGTCTAGCTCGTTCAGTGGTCGGATGTACCGTGGAGCAGACGTGATACTGATGAAAACAGGGACTGCATGATGAATTCTTGAAGTAGAAAGGATACTTGCCTCGCCTACTGAAACTGCGCACGTCCACCCACAAGCACGCGCACTAGCTCTGCACGCCGGTGTTGCACTTGCAGTTGCAGAAGTTCAGTTCATTTCCAATGCAGCGCAGGCACGCGCTTTCGTACTGAAAAACAGTACTGATCATATGACCAAACTTGAGGATGATTAGCGTTCTCATGTTTACATGGATAAGGATACATATGTTTTTTTTTTATTTAAAAAAAATAGCTTTTCCTAACAACGCATTTGCCGTTTTTTGCAATGTGTGATCCAGGGCTAGTGAGGCAGCCAAAGTGGGGCCACTTGAGGGATGTCCACAAGGCGATAAAGATGTGCGAGCCTGCACTCATAGCAACCGATCCATCATACATGTCCCTTGGTCAAAATGCTGAGGTACGCGATCCGCTTTTCACAAAAGCAACTTTTGTCTAACGAAAAAAGAGACAAATCAAACTGACTTTCGTTTAAGAAAGACAGATCAATCAGCGTCGCACAGCAAATCTTGTTCAGGAATAATATGTAGTATGTACCTTTATGGTCTGCTCTATTATGCTTGATGATGATGATGATATCTGCGCTTTCTTCTGGCTTCAGGCGCACGTATACAAGACCGGTTCACTGTGCGCCGCATTCCTCGCCAATATAGACAATCAGTCTGACAAGACTGTCACCTTCAACGGCAAGGCGTATAAACTCCCTGCGTGGTCCGTCAGCATCCTTCCTGACTGCACGAATGTGGTGCTGAACACTGCCCAGGTATGTGCATTGCCCTGTTTAAGACAAAGAAGCCGTGTTTCTGGAACCAGTCTTGACCTTGGATCTGATCACGATCACTACTCTTCGCAGATCAACTCTCAGGTAGCATCTACACAGATGAGAAACCTGGGGTTCAGCACTCAGGCGTCAGACGGCTCGTCCGTCGAAGCAGAACTCGCTTCTTCTACCTGGAGCTACGCCGTAGAGCCTGTCGGTATCACAAAGGAGAACGCCATGACAAAGCCTGGGCTGATGGAGCAGATAAACACCACCGCAGACGCCAGCGATTTCCTGTGGTACTCAACAAGGTACAGGATTGCACTCTTAGCTGTACTTGTGCACATGGTAATCGACAAGCTGGCAGTGGCAGGTTTTTACTGACTGGTTTCTACTTTGTGCAGCATCGTCGTGGCGGCTGGTGAACCGTATCTGAATGGTAGTCAGTCCAATCTGCTGGTCAACTCACTTGGGCATGTTCTTCAGGTCTTCATCAATGGCAAGTTTGCAGGTAATGTGTGAGAAGAAAATGCAAACTCATTCAGATGACATTTGGATTGTCATGTTAATTACCAACATTCATATTTCATCTGTAAGGTGCATTTGTGTACTGGAATGTATAAGTATTGAAATCTTACCAGGTAGCGGTAAGGGTAATGCTAGTAGCTCCCTGATCTCATTGACAACACCAGTTACACTTGTACCTGGAAAGAATAAAATAGATCTTCTGAGTGCAACAGTTGGTCTGACGGTGAGTCAGTATCCACTCTACTCCATTTTGCTGTCCATCTGATACGTTGGCATTTTAAAACAGGTATTCAAAAATGTAAAACCACATCTAATACCAAGTTACTAACATTGTACTGTGGCTTCAGAACTATGGTGCATTCTTTGACCTAGTTGGTGCTGGAATTACCGGTCCAGTAAAGCTGACTGGGCCGAAGGGTGCGCTCGATCTATCTTCTGCAGATTGGACATACCAGGTGTGTACAACCAGTAATCTGGGTTGAGCAATTATCAGCAAATGTTGTTTTCGAATCCATTAACTAGTATGGGTAAACCATGGCGTATAGTAACAGCATTGTTGGTTTTTTCCTTGTCAAAATATTTGGTCACTCCAGATCGGACTCAGAGGAGAAGACTTGCACCTGTATAATCCCTCAGAGGCCTCTCCAGAATGGGTATCAGATAACTCTTACCCAACCAATAACCCTTTGACCTGGTACAAGGTCAGTATGATCCTCCAACCATGAAACTATGGTAGCATTTGAATAAGTGTAGTGCTGTAGTGCCATTACGATTTATTTATTTTTATCTTGGGAATCAATGCTCTAACTGCAATGCTCAAAATGCAGAGCAAATTTACAACTCCTGCAGGTGATGATCCTGTTGCCATAGACTTCACAGGAATGGGGAAAGGTGAGGCGTGGGTGAACGGGCAGAGCATTGGTCGCTACTGGCCGACAAATATCGCTCCACAAAGTGGCTGTGTTAATTCATGCAACTACAGAGGACCTTACGGCGCAAGCAAATGCCTGAAGAAATGTGGGCAGCCATCGCAGACTTTGTAAGAATCCTCTCCATGAAAATTCATACCATCTTTTGCTACCTACAGGCAGAGCACATTCTAATGTTTTATATGTTGTCATAGGCTCATACTAAAATGGTTTAACTACCCTTTCAATTAAATGTATTATTTGGGTGTTCCATGGCATTTAGCTTTTACTGAGACCAAAGTAATGCTATATTGGTCACTCGTTGGTACTTACAAATGAAGGCCAGATGGTTTCAGCATTGAATCAATATAGTCTTTCCTTTTCGTACAAAAAACATATGAACTGCTACAATGGAATGACAAATTCAATTTCTTACCTTGTTAAACAGGTATCATGTGCCCCGTTCGTTTCTCCAACCAGGCAGCAATGATATAGTCCTTTTCGAGCAGTTTGGTGGTGACCCAAGCAAGATATCCTTCACGACGAAACAGACAGAAAGTGTATGCGCACACGTGTCTGAGGATCATCCCGACCAAATCGATAGCTGGATCTCTCCCCAGCAGAAATTACAGAGGTCTGGGCCAGCACTTCGTCTGGAATGCCCCAAAGAAGGTCAGGTCATCAGCAGCATCAAGTTTGCAAGCTTCGGGACACCGAGTGGCACCTGTGGGAGCTACAGCCATGGCGAATGCAGCAGCTCTCAGGCTCTGGCAGTCGCTCAGGAGGTAACTCCAATCTGTTCCACTTCCACACTTGCTATGTCTTTCTGTACTGTTTATCTTCATGATACTGACAATGCTGCGGGTAACTCTCCAGGCATGCGTCGGGGTGAGCAGTTGCAGTGTGCCGGTGTCAGCAAAGAACTTCGGAGATCCATGCAGAGGAGTCACAAAAAGCCTTGTGGTCGAAGCTGCATGCTCATGAGTCATGGCATGTTTGATAAATGTTATTAGTAGGAAGTAAAAGCAGATTGAGGGGGTGAAACCAGATTCCTCCTCTTTGTAGACAAACAGGCAAGAAACAATAATGGTTCAGAAATGCTAGTCGGATGGAATAAAATATTCCAAAATCTATTAGAGCCATGCAAGCTAGTAAATTGTCTACTTAGAATGAGTTGTACTACTTGTTAGTAGAACAATTCTATACATTCCTACAATGTATTCTTTCGCAAAGAGAGATAAGTCAAACCAAAAAGCACGCATTGTCTGTTGAATGTAAAATCTCTCAAGATGAAATGTTAACATCTACACCTGAAACACTGGATACTACTCCCTCCGTCCCATAATATAAGAGCGTTTTTATATTATAGGACGGAGGGAGTACTAGCTAATCTGTGTCGAAAAACTTATGATACTCTGATTCTGTCCAGTTTGTAATATCCCAAATTTTCAATTTGACATGTTATACATTAGATCATCATTGCATATCATATTTTATTTTGCCTTTGGTTTGATCCTAAAAATTTCTACGCAACTTAAGGACCCATGGAGAGAGTTGGAAATTCTTTATTTTCATATTTGAGTTTTCTCAAATTTTGAGAATAGGATCATTTGATTTAAATTATTTTATCATCAATTATTTCTATTACAAAAATATGAGAGAGGGAATAAAATGACTTTCCCAAAATAAAGAAATATTGAGGATTTAATAATAAAATCAAATAATATTTTATTTCGGAGTTTTTGTTATTTTATTTGAATTTAGGAAAAATGTGGGTTTTTCAAAATTGCATTTAGGCCCCAAATAAATGTTCACCCTGTGCGGCTTAATTTTAGAAGCCCGGGAAAATTTATTTCGGGATTTTTGGAGTCCGTTTAGTATTTCTTTTTATTTTTCTTCTGCGCGTAATTATTAAAAAAATCGCACTGATCTACGGGCCGTGTCCGACTAGAACTCCGGCCCGACTAGCCTTTATAAGCCGGCCCACCCCGGGCCGAAACCCTAGCCCCAGCCCCGCCGAGCCGCCGCCGCCGCCCGCTCGTGCCGTCGCCACGCTGCCGCCGCTACCGCCGCCGCCGCCCGCCGCGCCGTCGTCGGAGCCGGACGCCGCCGCCGCCGACCCGCCGCCCGAGGTTCGCCTCGCCTCGAAATCCGCGCCGCTGTTTTTTTTCGAAAAACCGTCGGTTTTTCGTCGGTTTTTTTAGTTTCGGTTTTTTTAAATAGATCGGTTTTGCGGTTTATTTAATTAGCGAGCGTTCGTCCGTTCGTCCGTTCTAGCGAACGTTCGTCGTTTTTCTTTTTCTCGGATTAAATTCGCGATTTTTCTGATCGCGATTTCTGATCCGATTTTCGTTTTAGTATAACTTTTCGCTCGTTTATCAGAATCAGGCGATTCAAGCGCCTGGAGTTTTGTCTCGAAACCCTCTGTCCGTTTAACCAACTTAAACAAGTTTTTGCTACTGTAAAAATTGCCTTAGATCCAGATTAGTAGAACAAAGTTGTTTTCTTTTACCGTTTGACTTTCGTTGCTTCGCTTGATTTGATTCTTTTTGTAAACCGGAGTTCTTAAGTTGAACTTTCTGGTTAGATCTCTTATTTGACTTTTACCTGTGCATTAGATGAGTACTTATTGTATGCTTGTTTGTTTGTCTGCGATAGAATACCCGGAGTGCGCCGCCTGTTACTTCGAATCTCTAGGTTTCGCGGATGATCAGCAAGGCAAGTAACACTTTGATTATACCTTTTCTACTACCCAGTTTTATTGCATTAGATCAATCCTCACACATTGCATGATTAGGATCTAATTAAATTGTAGGATGGGAAGTAGTTGAGGTAGTACCTATTGCCTGTTTTATTATCAAACCTTTGGGAGTTACTTCTACGTTTGCCATTATGCTATGTTATGCTAGTAGACGTGGATTGGGTGAGTGATATTCATGACAGATGTGAGTTTGTTAATTAATGGTTTATCTAAGATGACAAATTAAACACACATCTGGGTGGATTGAGGTACCTGGGTATTCCAGGATTGCCTGTTTTTTTGGACCACCACCCAGGCTCAAAGGGATCATGAGATTATTCATACTAGAAACTTCCGTGTCCAGCCACAAGCCATTATGGGCTCTGGCATAGTTGATTAAGTCGTGCGAACTCTTACAGGGTAGACTAGCAGATGTAGGGGAAAGTAGGTGTAACGGTCTATCCATCGTAAGGTACTAGCGCTTCTGAAAGACTATGTCTCGGTCATCCGTCTTCTCAAACACCATGTAGTGCGAGAAACCAAACGGAGGCGATCGAGTCTTGTGGGGAGAAGTGTGCAAACCTCTGCAAAGTGTAATAAACTAATCATGATTAGCCGTGTCCCCGGTTATGGACATCTTGAGTATCTAGTATCTGGATTATCATGTGAATCTCAACATGTTACTCTAAATTAATTTTATTGGATTTTGTAATGATGATGCTTAATTGGGATTGAGAATGCTGTCAATCATTCTCAATGTTTAACAACTATCATGATAGTTAAATAAATTTATTCCTTTGTAGTAGGGAAAAATTGGCTTTACGCAAAACCATAACCATAGATGTAACACCCCGGATATGACTTACCCAATATGTATTCCAACTCTTGCCGTTTCCGGCGTTAAGTTATTTTATTTTCTCGGGTTCGGGTCTTTGTCTCCGTGTGTTGTTATTGTTGTCATGCATCTCATATCATGTGATTATGTGCATTGCATTTGCATACATGTTCATCTCATGCATTCGAGCATTTTCCCCGTTGTCCGTTTTGCATTCCGGCGTTTCGTTCTCCTCCCGTGGTCATTTCTACCTTTCTTTCGTGTGTGGGGTTTAAACATTTCCGGATTGGACCGATACTTGCCAAGCGGCCTTGGTTTACTACCGGTAGACCGCCTGTCAAGTTTCGTACCATTTGGACTTCGTTTGATACTCCAACGGTTAACCGAGGGACCAAAAAGGCCTCGTGTGTGTTGCAGCCCAACACCCTTCTAAAGTGGCCCAAAACCTACCAAAACCTGCTCCATCATCTAGAGCGTTCGATCACAATCGCGTGGCCGCAAACCACACCTCATTTGGACTCTCCTAGCTCCCTTCATGCCTATATATACCCCCCCCATTCCAAATCCGGATCTCCCCCGTCCAAACCCTAAAAAAATCCCCGTCGCAGCCGGACATGTCCGTGTCCTAGCGGACGTTGTCCGCCGCCGCCGCCGACCTACCACTCGCCGCCATGTGTCCCCGGGTGGGTGCCCACTTCGCCGCCGCCGCAAGGGCCCGCGAAGGCCCGAGGCCGGCCCTCCCCGGCGCCGACCGGGCCCGGACACCCCGACCGCGCCGCCTCCCTTCTTCCCCACGCGCGCGCCCTTCCTCCCGGCCAGCCGCCGCGGCGCCATTGCCGGCCGCTGCCCGGAGCTCCTCGCCGCGCCGACGCACGTGCTGGCCGTAGTCCCTCGCCGCCTCATCTCCGGCGCCGGCCACCACCGCGGCGCTCCTCGCCGGCCCCGGCAACCCCGGCGAGCTCCCTCCTCCCCGGCCGCCTCGTCCTTCTCTGGCGTCTACAGTAGCTCCGGCCGCCGCCTCGGTTCACGCGCCCGATCTAGTTCTAGATCTGAGATTCGGTTGATCTTTGACCTAATTTTTCAGTAGTATTTTGCCATGTTCATTGCATCGTAACTTCGCATCCATAACTCCGTTTTGGGCATATAGCATATCAAAATGTTCGTCTGAGAGAGCACATCATTTCATCTCATTGTATTATTTTCATTTGAGTTCATCTTGATGCCAGAAATGCTGTTAGAAGAGGGCTACTTGAGATAATTGTCAGATCTGCTGCTCCATTTAGCTATTTGTCATTTTTGCCATGATTATCGTGTGCATGATATGCCCATGAGTTCTACATATGTTTCATTAAGGGTTTTGCCATCTTTCTAGAGGTGCAACCCATGTATTTTAGTGATGTGTGTGGTGACTAGCACAAGCTTGCAAAGTGAGACACTTGGTAATGCTGATTTCAGGGACTTAGCATTTCCACTAAGTCCTTGAGCTCTTTATCTCATATGGCCATATGCTCATGTTGTTTCCTAGTGATCCGTGCCTCTTTTGAGGATGATCAGTAAGGATGTTTTGTTAATCTTGTAGTGATCTATCCATCCATGTCTTTGTTTGCAATTATGGAGCACCCTAGCTTGAGTCAATCGAGCTCTACTTTCGCTACTTCGTGAATCTGGGCAGATTGTCTACTTGTTAGCGATTTTGCCGAGGACGTTGTAGTTGATCCGTGCATGCTATGCTATTGTTCTTGCCATGTCCAGCTTGCATTTTGTGTATTCTTGATGGGTGTATTCTTAGATTGTCATGACTTGCACCGTAGTGAGTGCATCGATCTTGTAAACATGCCTACTTGATATCTGTTTCAGCATGTGCCAGTTTTCACCAAGTCTGTGATCTGATTATGTTTTTTCCATGTTCACATGCTTGCAATTGTATTTTCTGATCCCTTTTGGCTCAAGGTCACTAAGGGACTTTTGTTAAGCTCTTTGAGTAGCTCCATGCCATACTTTACTTTGCCATGTTCAGGTCCTGTAGCATATAGTTTTCATGCTCCGAAGTGTGCTATCTGATCTGAAATTCCAGACAAGTGTTAATTTCACTAAGTCTGAGATCTGTTTACCATATGCATTTTTTGCCATGCTTGTTTGAACCTGTTAATGGATGAATTGGCCGTAGCTCAGTGCTAGACTTTTGTTAAGCATCATGAATGCATCCCTGCCATGTATTTTGTTGTCATGTTTGGGTGCTGTAGCATGTTCATCTCATTGCATTTAGATGGCTACATGCTGTAAATCGCAAAACGTGGCCATATTTGAATCGCTTGCCATTTCCAAACCGTAACTCCGTTTCCGGCGTTCTTTATATCGTTTTCAAGCGATTTCATCTCATCTTTCCAGCGGCACACTTGGATTTCCAAGTTGAGGCCAGGTTCATGCATTCCTTGTCAAATCTTGCATATGCATCCCGCATCGCATCCCGCATAGCATACCATATTTGCATCATATTGTTTGATCCTTGCACGTGGTTGATTGTGTCCTTGTTGCTTGTTTGTCTTGTTTGGGTAGAGCCAAGAGACGAGTTCGCTAACGAGGAGCCCGTTGAGTTTGCTTTCGAGGATCCAGTCAACTCTGACAACTTTGCAGGCAAGATGATCATACCATCGAAATCACTACTATCTTTGCTTTGCTAGATGCTCGCTCTTTTGCTATGCCAATGCTACGATGCCTACCACTTGCTTTCAAGCCTCCCAAATTGCCATGTCAAACCTCTAACCCACCATGTCCTAGCAAACCGTTGATTGGCTATGTTACCGCTTTGCTCAGCCCCTCTTATAGCGTGCTAGTTGCAGGTGAAGATTGGAGACCGTTCCTTGTTGGAATTTTATTTACTTGTTGGGATATCATTATATTGCCATGTTATCTTAATGCATCTATATACTTGGTAAAGGGTGGAAGGCTCGGCCTCTCGCCTAGTGTTTTGTTCCACTCTTGTCGCCCTAGTTTCCGTCATATCGGTGTTATGTTCCCGGATTTTGCGTTCCTTACGCGGTTGGGTTATAATGGGAACCCCTTGATAGTTCGCCTTGATTAAAGCTTTTCTAGCAATGCCCAACCTTGGTTTTACCATTTGCCACCTAGCCTATTTTTTTCCCTTGGGTTTCCGGAGCCCGAGGGTCATCTTATTTTAACCCCCCCGGGCCAGTGCTCCTCTGAGTGTTGGTCCAACTCGTCAGCCGCCGGTGGCTACCAGGGGCAACTCTGGGCTGGCCTACCGGAATTTTAGACAATCTGAGTGTACCCTGAGAACGAGATATGTGCATCTCCTATCGGGATTTGTCGGCACATTCGGGCGGTGTTGCTGGATTTGTTTTAACCTGTCGAAGTGTCTTGAAGAACCGAGGTACCGAGTCTGATCGGAACGTCTCGGGAGGAGGTCTATTCCTTCGTTGACCGTGAGAGCTTGTCATGGGCTAAGTTGGGACTCCCCTGCAGGGATTTGAACTTTCGAAAGCCGTGCCCGCGGTTATGGGCAGATGGGAATTTGTTAATGTCCGGTTGTAGATAACTTGAACCTTAATTTAATTAAAATAAATCAACTGAATGTGTTACCGTGATGGCCTCTTCTCGGCGGAGTCCGGGAAGTGGACACGGTGTTGGAGTAATGTTTGCGCAGGTTGCCCTCTAGTTTCTCACTCGCGCTTTGCCTCCTCTTCTCGCTCTCTTATGTGAACAGGATAGCCCCCATATTTGCTAGCCGCTTGCTGCAGCTCCACATATTTACCTTGCCTTACCTATGAGCTTAAATAGTCCTGATCGCGAGGGTGCGAGATTGCTGAGTCCCTGTGGCTCACAGATTACTATTACACCAGATGCAGGGCCTGATAATTCCGCTCCAGGTGACGCGCTTGAGCTCAAGTGGGAGTTCGACGAGGACTCTCAACGATACTATGTTCCCTTTTCTGATGATCAGTAGTGGTGCCCAGTTGGGGGTGATCGGGACCGTGTCGCATGTTGGGTTATCTTTTATTTTTGGCGCCGTAGTCGGGCCATGAGTGTTTGGATGATGTAATGTTATTTATGTACTTGATTGACGTGGTGAGTGTAAGCCAACTATGTTATCTCCCCTTTTATTATCTATATTACATGGGATGTTGTGAGGATTGCCTAACTTGCGACATATGCCTTCAATGCGATTATGCCTCTAAGTCGTGCCTCGACACGTGGGAGATATAGTCGCATTGAGGGTGTTACAATAAAGCTTTCCACCAGCCAAATATGTATATAGTATAGCTGTTTCATTCCATTACTCTCTATGTGTTACCTTGCCAACATATTCCATGTGCTGACCCGTTTCGGGCTGCAACGTTAATGTTGCAGACTTTTTAGACGATGATTAAGGAGTTTTAGATTGTGGTTCTATACTCAGTGATGCCGATGGAGTTGATGGACTCACTTATCTTCCAAGCCTTCCGCTGTTATCGTTATTAGATGGCCTTAAGCCATATTTATTGTAATAAGTTCTCTCTTGAGACACTCGATGTAATAAGTGTGTGATTGCAACTCTGTTATAAATCCTCCGAGTACTGTGTGGTGTCAGCATTACTGATCCTGGGATGACACCGGAGCACAGAGATCAGACTGTTTGAGGTCTGGTCGCTACAGAGATGGTATTAGAGCACACGCTGACTGTAGGACACGACCACTAAGCTAAAGACCTAGATCACTATTCATTCTCTTCTTTTCTGACCTCTCATCTTTTCTACTCTTTAGGATGGCGGATGCAAAGAACAAGTTCACACAACCGGATGACGATACACCTTTTGGACGTCCCTTGAAGGAAGTCACTAGATACCTGAACATAGGAGTACCATGTTGGGGAACGTTGCAGAAAACAAAAATTTTCCTACGATTTCACCAAGATCCATCTATGAGTTCATCTAGCAATGAGTGATCGGATTGCATCTACATACCTTTGTAGATCACGCGCGGAAGCGTTCAAAGAACAGGGATGAGGAAGGCGTACTCGACGTGATCCAAATCACCGGAGATCCTAGCGCCGAACGGACGGCACCTCCGCGTTCAACACACGTACGGTTAGCGTAACGTCTCCTCCTTCTTGATCCAGCAAGGGGAAGGAGAGGTTGAGGAAGATGGCTCCAGCAGCAGCACGACGGCGTGGTGGTGGTGGAGCTGCAGTACTCCGACAGGGCTTCGCTAAGCTCTATGGAGGAGGAGGTGTTGGAGAGGGAGAGGGAGGCACCAAGGCGTGGGGTAAGAAGTCCTCCTTTCCCCCCACTATATATAGGAGGGCCTAGGGGGGGCGCCGGCCCTAGGAGATGCAATCTCCTAGGGGGGCGGCGGCCAAGGGAGGAATCCCTCCTCCCCAAGGCACCTAGGGGGTGCCTTCCCCCTTTGGGACTCTTCCCTTCCTTGAACCCTAGGCGCATGGGCCTCTTGGGGCTGGTGCCCTTGGCCCATGTAGGCCAAGGCGCACCCCCTACAGCCCATGTGGCCCCCCGGGGCAGGTGGCCCCACCCGGTGGACCCCCGGGACCCTTCCGGTGGTCCCGGTACAATACCGGTGACCCCGAAACTTGTCCCGATGCCCGAAATAGCACTTCCTATATATAATTCTTTACCTCCGGACCATTCCGGAACTCCTCGTGATGTCCGGGATCTCATCCGGGACTCCGAACAACATTTGGGTTACTGCATATACATATCCCTACAACCCTAGCGTCACCGAACCTTAAGTGTGTAGACCCTACGGGTTCGGGAGACATGTAGACATGACCGAGATTGCTCTCCGGTCAATAACCAACAGCGGGATCTGGATACCCATGTTGGCTCCCACATGCTCCTCGATGATCTCATCGGATGAACCACGATGTCGAGGATTCAAGCAACCCCGTATACAATTCCCTTTGCCAATCGGTATGTTACTTGCCCGAGATCCGATCGTCGGTATCCCAATACCTCGTTCAATCTCGTTACCGGCAAGTCACTTTACTCGTACCGTAATGCATGATCCCGTGACCAGACACTTGGTCACTTTGAGCTCATTATGATGATGCATTACCGAGTGGGCCCAGTGATACCTCTCCGTCATACGGAGTGACAAATCCCAGTCTTGATCCGTGTCAACCCAACAGACACTTTCAGAGATACCCGTAGTATACCTTTATAGTCACCCAGTTATGTTGTGACGTTTGGTACACCCAAAGCACTCCTACGGCATCCGGGAGTTACACGATCTCATGGTTTAAGGAAAAGATACTTGACATTGAAAAACTCTAGCAAACGAACTATACGATCTTGTGCTATGTTTAGGATTGGGTCTTGTCCATCACATCATTCTCCTAATGATGTGATCTCGTTATCAATGACATCCTATGTCCATAGTCAGGAAACCATGACTATCTGTTGATCAACGAGCTAGTCAACTAGAGGCTTACTAGGGACATGTTGGTGTCTATTATTCACACATGTATTACGATTTCCGGATAACACAATTATAGCATGAATAAAGACAATTATCATGAAGAAGGAAATATAATAATAATGCTTTTATTATTGCCTCTAGGGCATATTTCCAACAGTCTCCCACTTGCACTAGAGTCAATAATCTAGTTACATTGTGATGAATCGAACACCCATGGAATTCTGGTGTTGATCATGTTTTGCTCTAGGGAGAGGTTTAGTCAACGGATCTGCTACATTCAGGTCTGTATGTACTTTACAAATATCTATGTCTCCATCTTGAACATTTCCACGAATGGAGTTGAAGCGACGCTTGATGTGCCTGGTCTTCTTGTGAAACCTGGGCTCCTTGGCAAGTGCAATAGCTCCAGTGTTGTCACAGAAGAGTTTGATTGGTCCCAACGCATTGGGTATGACTCCTAGGTCGGTGATGAACTCCTTCACCCAAATTGCTTCATGCGCTGCCTCCGAGGCTGCCATGTACTCCGCTTCACATGTAGATCCCGCCACGACGCTCTGCTTGCAACTGCACCAGCTTACTGCCCCACCATTCAAAATATACACGTATCCGGTTTGTGACTTAGAGTCATCCAGATCTGTGTCGAAGCTAGCGTCGACGTAACCTTTTACGACGAGCTCTTCATCACCTCCATAAACGAGAAACATTTCCTTAGTCCTTTTCCGGTACTTCAGGATATTCTTGACCGCTGTCCAGTGTTCCTTGCCGGGATTACTTTGGTACCTTCCTACCAAACTTACGGCAAGGTTTACATCAGGTTTTGTACACAGCATGGCATACATAATAGAACCTATGGCTGAGGCATAGGGGATGACACTCATCTCTTCTATATCTTCTGCCGTGGTCGGACATTGAGCTGAGCTCAATTTCACACCTTGCAAGACAGGCAAGAACCCCTTCTTAGACTGATCCATATTGAACTTCTTCAATATCTTATCAAGGTATGTGCTTTGTGAAAGACCTATGAGGCGTCTTGATCTACCTCTCTAGATCTTGATGCCTAATATATAAGCAGCTTCTCCAAGGTCCTTCATTGAAAAACTCTTATTCAAGTAGGCCTTAATGCTGTCCAAGAGTTCTATATCATTTCCCATCAAAAGTATGTCATCTACATATAATATGAGAAATGCTACAGAGCTCCCACTCACTTTCTTGTAAATGCAGGCTTCTCCATAAGTCTGCGTAAACCCAAACGCTTTGATCATCTCATCAAAGCGAATGTTCCAACTCCGAGATGCTTGCAGCAGCCCATAAATCGAGCGTTGGAGCTTGCACACCTTGTCAGCATTCTTAGGATCGACAAAACCTTCCGGCTGCATCATATACAATTCTTCCTTAAGGAAACCATTAAGGAATGCCGTTTTGACATCCATTTGCCATATTTCATAATCATAAAATGCGGCAATTGCTAACATGATTCGGACGGACTTCAGCTTCGCTACCAGTGAGAAAGTCTCATCGTAGTCAACCCCTTGAACTTGTCGATAACCCTTAGCGACAAGCCGAGCTTTATAGATGGTCACATTACCATCCGCGTCTGTCTTCTTCTTAAAGATCCATTTATTTTCTATGGCTCGCCGCTCAACGGGCAAGTCAGTCAAAGTCCATACTTAGTTTTCATACATGGATCCTATCTCGGATTTCATGGCTTCTAGCAATCTGTCGGAATCCGGGCCCGCCATCGCTTCTTCATAGTTCGAAGGTTCACCGTTGTCTAACAACATGATTTCCAAGACAGGGTTGCCGTACCACTCTGGTGCGGAACGTGTCCTTGTGGACCTACGAATTTCAGTAGGAGCTTGATCAGAAGTATCTTGATCATCATCATTAACTTCCTCTCTAGTCGGTGCAGGCACCTCAGGAACATTTTCTTGAGTTGCGCCATTTTCCGGTTCAAGAGGCAATACTTCATCAAGTTCTACTTTCCTCCCACTTACTTCTTTCGAGAGAAAACTCTTTCTCTAGAAAGGACCCCATTCTTGGCAACAAAGATCTTGCCTTCGGATCTGAGGTAGAAGGTATACCCAATAGTTTCTTTAGGGTATCCTATGAAGACGCATTTTTCCGACTTGGGTTCGAGCTTTTCAGGTTGAAGTTCTTGACATAAGCATCGCATCCCCAAACTTTTAGAAACGACAGCTTAGGTTTCTTCCCAAACCATAATTAATCATACGGTGTCGTCTCAACGGATTTCGACGGAGCCCTATTTAAAGTGAATGCGGCAGTCTCTAAAGCATAACCCCCAAAAGAAGCGGTAAATCGGCAAGAGACATCATAGATCGCACCATATCTAATAGAGTGTGATTATGACGTTCGGACACACCATTACACTGAGGTGTTCCAGGCGGCGTGAGTTGTGAAACTATTCCACATTTTCTTAAGTGCGTGCCAAACTCGTGACTCAAGTATTCTCCTCCGCGATCTGATCGCAGGAACTTGATTTTCCTGTCACGTTGATTCTCAACCTCACTCTGAAATTCCTTGAACTTTTCAAAGGTTTCAGACTTGTGTTTCATTAAGTAGACATACCCATATCTACTCAAGTCATCAGTGAGGGTGAGAACATAATGATAGCCACCGCGAGCCTCAACACTCATTGGACCGCACACATCAGTATGTATGATTTCCAATAAGTTGGTTGCTCGCTCCATTGTTCCTGAGAACGGAGTCTTGGTCATTTTACCCATGAGGCATTGTTCGCACGTGTCAAATGATTCGTAATCAAGAGACTCTAAAAGTCCATCAGCATGGAGCTTCTTCATGCGTTTAGACATCCTAGTGGACCCAATTACCGTGGCAAGGATCGGCCTGCACGAAATACAGGTTGATGTATGCTAAGGATACTAATCAGGAAGAAGATTCAATGTTTTATCTGAGCATCTATTTTGGCGTCACGATGGGTGCACACACACTAAACTGTAGTGAGTATGTCTATGAATTACGACTACGAGATCATCAAGAGAGTAAACCATCTCACGCATCAAGGCTAAAGCACACAGACTCAGATTAAACACATCTCCATTAGATGTTGAGAACAAACCATTAGACCGAATTAAATGTAGCGCCATCTCAAATAAAAGATCCTGATAGCAAAAGTTAATTTGCAAAAGTCAGCTGCGCACTAAATCACACAATATAAAAGGTTAAACAACTAATCCCGAAGGAAAATGTGAGAGGTAGGCGCGTGCACCGACACGATCACTATGCCGACCTTGAACCATTCGCCTTGAGCGCACATCGTCACCATCGTCCTTAGCCAGGTCACAAATCACACGCGTAATTGAAGAAGCCCGCAGCTCACAGTTTTGCGTAGTACATGAAGATCATGCAATTCAGCACCGGCGTACCATAGATATATCAACACAGAGCTAACTACGAGAAGCGAGGCGTAAGGGCTACACATAGAAATACACCTGTTATATGCTTCAACCATAATAGCCGTTTATCAATTAATGCCGCCTTACTCTTGAGAGGACCCGTAAGTCAGTGGGGCAGTCGCTCCTCAGAAGACCACGAACTCACCCTGCAATAAAAAGGGCACTCACATCTCAGGCTTGGATCCAGCTCTTATGCTCTTCCACGACAGCTTCTTGCCGGGCGCGGCACTCCCTCGCGTCCTCCTTGAAGGCTTATCAATACCCTCGCCTCGAACTATAGTGGTTGTAATTCACAACATATCAAACACACGATATATCCTTTTCTGAGACTTCTACCGTCTGCGACAGTCTACGCCATATGCACAATATTAACTTGCCAGGAAGGTCTTTCCAAAGTCCCCATCAGCTACTGGTGAAGGGCCATCATCAGCATAGCACTTGGTGGAGCTCGTGATGCGACTCGAAGCGTTCATCAACTGACACGCCTCAGCTCTATCCGGGATGAGGATTAACACTCCCTAACTAGAAGGTCAATAGTCGGGGTAATTATGCAGAACTACACAACGTAAATCACAAAGCATCCAAGTCGAGAACCGTATTGTGTCTGAAAACTTCAAAGGAACACTTATAGAAGCAGAGATTGCGCACTGTCGAGCAACTACCACAGACCGTGAGAACAGAAATAGAAAACTTGTCACGTGGTCTAGACTGATCAGATGGGAGAGGTATACCGTAATCTGAACACCCTTCGGTCATAGAGCTTGGAAAACATTTCACGAGACTCATTCGAATCAGCCCATATGCGCCACGTGATCCTCTTCAAGAGCGATAATTTGAGAGGAAGGAACTCAGCTCACACACGCTCATAGGCGAAAGCATCGCCGCACTGAACCCGCATGTGGAGGAGAAATCAATACCGGTAGCGTTCCGAGCCGTCTGAACCGAAGCGGCGACAGAAACACAGACCGTGAAATTCTGGACACGCAAGAGTAAACGAATGGAGGACGTGCACCCGATCCAAATGCGATTGTCCTGTAGCCACAGATTACCACTTATCACTTTCTGCAGGCGTAGTGAGAGGATGAAACCTTCAGGTCCGGTACCTCCTAGTCGTTAAGATGAGCCTCCGCTATCGTATTTCAGCTGCGAGTTCATCTAGCGAACGCCGTTATAATAAGGTTGGAGGACTACGGTGCTCCATCCTGATCTCTACAAGCATATTGTAAATATTTAGACTAAGTTCAATGATCACATTTGGAAGAGACTGAATCATCCCGTAACAAAATATATAGATTTGTGAAGTAAACTAATAGAACTCGCTCACTACGATGATTGACATCCATTAACCAACTGATATCTATGGAGGTGAGTAAACCATGGATCGAGGTAAGCTAGGCCTGCGTTGTCCGATGGCAATCTCAACGTGGAAGAACTCAAAGCACCTAGCTTAACAAATAAACGGCGTAACCAGTCTTCATGTGACCCACGTAATACTTCATGAGGAGACTCACAATAGCCTGCCGACCTTCGTTCAATCAGCTATACCGTGTCATCTACGAGAGAGAAAACCATTGTCGTAGTACATGCTAGGCCGCTTAACAATCAAACCTAAGTGTTTGCAATGTGCATTAATGGTCTTACATACCCGTTGTATTCTGTCGTAAGCATTAGAATTGTCATTTCATACTATCCTTCGTTCATCATCACTGTAATGAGTGATACTTGTCCGTTTCTTATTATGAGAAATAGCTAACTCTCTTCGAGATCATTATGTCGCAAGCACGTGCTAGTGTTAATGTATTGGGGAATGGATTCATACTGTTCTGTAATTTAATTAGTGATTTGAGGAGAATCATCATGATTAGTTTATCTGATCGCCGCTGTTCTTTTCTAAGTAAATCCTATAGAAATCCGCAAAATGACATGCAGTTACACACAACTCAAAGCAAAATGACATTCCTGGAGTGCTGCAAACAGAGACAAAGAATAAGGATGACTTATGATATATAGGTCGCATAGAGACACATTGAGCTCACGCATTATCGATCCCTCTGCATTCGCAATGGGCGTCCCTTACGCAGGAGCAAGCTAATGGCGTCACCAGGCATCGACACATAGAGACTCAACGTCCGACATCAGAATGCTTCGAGCGTTACGGCGCAATACTCCCTGTCTTGAAATCATGTTGTTTAGACACGGTGAAACGCCTTCGTCCATACCATATGAAGAGAATGGCACTCGACTCGAACTAGTACTTACTACATGGCTAACGCGTTTGAGCCAGAGTAAGAGTCAACGTACTTAATCCATCGAGCGAGCGAGTTTTCTCGAAGAGAGCAAACGCATGAAAGAGCCGAAGTTATAAGGCATAACAACATAGTATTAAGAAAGAAGCAATCAATGCTACTCGTACTGGCTCCTTGCGTTGTAATCCCATTACATCATCGATCGAGGCAACAGTGATCTCTATGACAATAAGCATATGTAACATAGCTCACGATAAGCATCACCGATAAGTAGACCATAAGAAACCAGATCCATCAATAGTCATCATCACTGAACCATATCTCTTAAAAGATCACAGAAGAGCACACTGCTGCAGAAAACAATTAGCAACGCCTGCTAATGGTATGTTGCGAATAGATTGTTACGTGGGCTGAACCAATAGATGGTTACCTAAGCAGAACTTCTGGTCTATCCTGACGATAGAAAGGCCACAAATTGTATGACGTTATCAAACATCTATATTACACCGGGTGCACAAGACGATGACTCTGTTACTCAAATATCAGCCATCGCCGCCTGAGCCCGACTAAAAGTGGGATGAGACAAGGAACACACCCGCGGCCAGCCACTCTATCGCACCGGTGCAATGTTTCGTGAGACCGTCCACGAAGGTACGTGGTAAGTGGTCCGGACCGTCCAATGCTTACCACAGATACCGTGAGAAGAAGTATAGACCAGCCTAGATCGTCATATAAGTGACAATCATGAAATATCAACCGCTGCAGCAACAAATTGGTGTGGCACGTCATCGCAAGAGAGAAACTACGCATAGACGCTATTCTTTCGAGATGGCACTGGTTCGGGTCCTAAAGGAATGAATTGATATAGCTGGATTGGCAAAATGCCGGAGGTTTTGCACTCTAAGAATAGTCTGACAAGGTGTGCAGCCACGCTCGATTGATGGAGAGCAAATAATTTGCTGCAAATGACAGGTTCTCACCTCGAGAGACGCAGTCTAGTGGAACGTTCATCTAGCAAATCTGAGTGAGTCAGATCTGCAACTCAACATAGCAGGTTTGGAGATCAACGGTCGCGGAAGCGTTCAACGCCAAGACAGGATGAAGTGAGAGAGCCGTATCTCGACACGTGATCCACAGAATACACACGATAGATGTGGGCCTAAAGCCGATCGGGGTAGGGGCGGAGGGGTTGGGGGGTGCCTAGAATTCGACAGCAACCTTCTGCGTATCGAACTACATGCGATCATCAGTTCGCTGTTAAACGTTCCTGCAACTTCTTGAGAACTAGAAGGAAAGATATGGAAGGTAGATGAGAAGATCGGCGTTCCAGCGAGCACACTATCGCACAGCATATGTAAATGCGCCATACTTTGTGAAATAGAAACGGTCCAGCCAGAATTTCAAGCACGACGTGTCGAAGTGGAGCGTGGTGACGCTGACAGTACTGCCGACAGGCTGGCATTCGAGTACTAGTACTTCTAGAGTGGTACAGACGAAAGTATCTGATGACGTTATGAGATGGCAACATCATAGGTCTTTGACAGCGAAGAAGGCAGGAGGAGATACCTTAACAAGACTAGAAAGGGCGAAAGTGGTGCAGTAAGAATAGTAGGATCAGGTCTACCATAGGGGTCTTCGCTCTTGCAAGGAGTGCAGAATCTGCTAGATGCCAGTCCCTCCCACTAATAGTCATCAGAGAGAGGTCCTAGGGGCGCCCCCGCCATGCGAAAGGATAGCGAATAGTTAGGACAAATAGAGTGTCAATTCCTATTCCCTACGCGTGGGCGGAGCAGGCGGCCAATGAGGTAGTCGATATGAGAACTCACGCTCATGTCCAACCAGGCATAGAGATATAGAAGAGATGAGTGTCATCCCCTATGCCTTCAGCCATTCTATATATGCCATGCTGTGTACCAGACCTGATGTAAACCTTGCCGTAAGTTTGGTAGGAAGGTACCAAAGTAATCCCGGCAAGGAACACTGGACAGCGGTCAAGAATATCCTGAAGTACCTGAAAAGGACTAAGGAAATGTTTCTCGTTTATGGAGGTGACGAAGAGCTCGTCGTAAAAGGTTACGTCGACGCTAGCTTCGACACAGATCTGGATGACTCTAAGTCACAAACCGGATACGTGTATATTTTGAATGGTGGGGCAGTAAGCTGGTGCAGTTGCAAGCAGAGCGTCGTGGCGGGATCTACATGTGAAGCGGAGTACATGGCAGCCTCGGAGGCAGCGCATGAAGCAATTTGGGTGAAGGAGTTCATCACCGACCTAGGAGTCATACCCAATGCGTCGGGGCCAATCAAACTCTTCTGTGACAACACTGGAGCTATTGCACTTGCCAAGGAGCCCAGGTTTCACAAGAAGACAGGCACATCAAGCGTCGCTTCAACTCCATTCGTGAAAATGTTCAAGATGGAGACATAGATATTTGTAAAGTACATACCGTGAATGTAGCAGATCCGTTGACTAAACCTCTCCCTAGACAAAACATAAACGGGTAAGCAATCTTAGTGATTGCACCCTTACAAGAGTTTATGTTGCTACTAAGTGAGCGGCATTTCGCCTGAGATTGAGCAGATCGCTGACATTATACTTCCTAATGCTACTGTCCCCCTAGAGGCAATAAAAACTAGATCAGCAACCACGTGCATCATGAATAAACCAACGTGCCATGGGTTTCTCGAAAAACCTTGTCTACCCGACAATCCCGTCCATTACTAAATCGTTATTCGAACCTCTGAATGGTGCAAATGGATCATCCAAATGCTGGATTCACAGGACCATATGCCGTAAGGCAAATAATTCACAAAAGGATTAATAGTAGTAGTACTCGTTCCTTCTCGAAATTCAGTCTGTATCCATGCTACTATTGTTAAATCCTGCCGGAATACGCTCGGAATAAGCCATTGTGGTGAATTAATAGACAATCCACCCACCGATCCCCTAGAACCAGTGAGCCTGGCCTAACGTTGACTCCCAAGCAACATCCATTTCATCACACACAGTTGACTCAGGTCGTGCACGTCGTGATTAAGGTATCCGACATAGGTATGCTTCAGTTTGCTTGGGGAAGAACGACCGGGAATAATAGTACAACTAACTGCGAAATTAGAAAAGACGCCAGACCTGAGGGACAAATTGACTTGGCAGACCCCACAGAGCCCGTAACAAGTCGTATAGCAGATAAATATCTGAATAGGTGACAGTCGATTTCAAGTGTCAAGTAACCCGTTCGTTAACACGAGACAGTGGAAACCCCATACCGTAGCAGTGCTTCAGAAGTGATGCATGTGCCTACGTACTACACGTGTCCATTAGAACGAACCGCTTGATATAAGGACTTAGAGCCGATGCGGGTACTGCCGAAAACTCTTCGGTGCCGTTGACGCGAGGGAGATAGAATGTTGATCAGACTTTCCGTCAGAACCGAAAGACGGCTATCACTGGCCCACTACGTACTCGCGGACCATCAACATGAATTGAGCCTCAAAGGACCAAAAGTACTCGGTACGCAGCATTACGTGGAGACGTGTGTGAAAGAGCGACTGAGCCATTAATACGAGACTGAAAGTATTGGGATACGACGATCGGGATTCGCAAGGAACGCATACGATTGGCAGGGATATAACGGTGCTGCAATACCGCCCACATCCGTGGCCCTAAACCGATAATCACTCGAGGACATGTGGGACAACATGGCTAATCGCAATCCCCGTCGCTGAATTGATATGACAGAGGAAGGCAACCCTCTGGATCGGTCAAATATATCCCCTAAACCCGTATTCAGCACACTAAGGTCTGATCGACTCTGAGTTTAGGGATTTAACGAGTAACATGCAAATGTGCGCAGTCACCCTGGATGGGAAACATAACCGATAAGCGCATCTACGAAGGAGTATTCCGGAGAGATGGTCCGGATAGTCAAAGAAAAGGAGAGGGAGAGACATGCCCCGGGCCACGAGGACAGAGTTCGGGCGACGCGTAGTGTACCGGGGACCAGGAAGGGTCCGGGTCCAGCCGTGGCCACTCTGCCAAGCCCCGGCGCGGGTCACAGGCGCATGGGCCTATAGGGGCTGGCACCATGGCCCATAGCAGCGCCATGTAGCGCGCACCCCTCAGCCCATGGGCCCTCCGGGATGGGTGGCCCCACCCGGTGGACCCCCAGGACCCTTCCGGTGGTCCCGGTACAATACCGGTGACCCCGAAACTTGTCCCGATGGCCGAAAATAGCACTTCCTATATATAATTCTTTACCTCCGGACCATTCCGGAACTCCTCGTGACGTCCGGGATCTCATCCGGGACTCCGAACAACATTCGGGTTACTGCACATACATATCCCTACAACCCTAGCGTCACCGAACCTTAAGTGTGTAGACCCTACGGGTTCGGGAGACATGTAGACATGACCGAGATGCTCTCCGGTCAATAACCAACAGCGGGATCTGGATACCCATGTTGGCTCCCACATGCTCCTCGATGATCTCATCGGATGAACCACGATGTCGAGGATTCAAGCAACCCCGTATACAATTCCCTTTGTCAATCGGTATGTTACTTGCCCGAGATTCGATCGTCGGTATCCCAATACCTCGTTCAATCTCGTTACCGGCAAGTCACTTTACTCGTACCGTAATGCATGATCCCGTGACCAGACACTTGGTCACTTTGAGCTCATTATGATGATGCATTACCGAGTGGGCCCAGTGATACCTCTCCGTCATACGGAGTGACAAATCCCAGTCTTGATCCGTGTCAACCCAACAGACACTTTCGGAGATACCCGTAGTATACCTTTATAGTCACCCAGTTACGTTGTGACGTTTGGTACACCCAAAGCACTCCTACGGTATCCGGGAGTTACACGATCTCATGGTCTAAGGAAAAGATACTTGACATTGGAAAAACTCTAGCAAACGAACTATACGATCTTGTATGTTTAGGATTGGGTCTTGTCCATCACATCATTCTCCTAATGATGTGATCTCGTTATCAATGACATCCAATGTCCATAGTCAGGAAACCATGACTATCTGTTGATCAACGAGCTAGTCAACTAGAGGCTTACTAGGGACATGTTGGTGTCTATATTCACACATGTATTACGATTTCCGGATAACACAATTATAGCATGAATAAAAGACAATTATCATGAACAAGGAAATATAATAATAATGCTTTTATTATTGCCTCTAGGGCATATTTCCAACAGTCTCCCACTTGCACTAGAGTCAATAATCTAGTTACATTGTGATGAATCGAACACCCATGGAATTCTGGTGTTGATCATGTTTTGCTCTAGGGAGAGGTTTAGTCAACGGATCTGCTACATTCAGGTCCGTATGTACTTTACAAATATCTATGTCTCCATCTTGAACATTTTCACGAATGGAGTTGAAGCGACGCTTGATGTGCCTGGTCTTCTTGTGAAACCTGGGCTCCTTGGCAAGTGCAATAGCTCCAGTGTTGTCACAGAAGAGCTTGATGCCCCGACGCATTGGGTATGACTCCTAGGTCGGTGATGAACTCCTTCACCCAAATTGCTTCATGTGCTGCCTCCGAGGCTGCCATGTACTCCGCTTCACATGTAGATCCCGCCACGACGCTCTGCTTGCAACTGCACCAGCTTACTGCCCCACCATTCAAAATATACACGTATCCGGTTTGTGACTTAGAGTCATCCAGATCTGTGTCGAAGCTAGCATCGACGTAACCCTTTACGACGAGCTCTTCGTCACCTCCATAAACGAGAAACATATCCTTAGTCCTTTAGGTACTTCAGGATATTCTTGACCGCTGTCCAGTGTTCCATTGCCGGGATTACTTTGGTACCTTCCTACCAAACTTACGGCAAGGTTTACATCAGGTCTGGTACACAGCATGGCATACATAATAGAACCTATGGCTGAGGCATAGGGGATGACACTCATCTCTTCTATATCTTCTGCCGTGGTCGGACATTGAGCTGAGCTCAATTCACACCTTGCAACAGGCAAGAACCCCTTCTTAGACTGATCCATATTGAACTTCTTCAATATCTTATCAAGGTATGTGCTTTGTGAAAGACCTATGAGGCGTCTGATCTATCTCTATAGATCTTGATGCCTAATATATAAGCAGCTTCTCCAAGGTCCTTCATTGAAAAACTCTTATTCAAGTAGGCCTTTATGCTGTCCAAAGTTCTATATCATTTCCCATCAAAGTATGTCATCCACATATAATATGAGAAATGCTACAGAGCTCCCACTCACTTTCTTGTAAACACAGGCTTCTCCATAAGTCTGCGTAAACCCAAACGCTTTGATCATCTCATCAAAGCGAATGTTCCAACTCCGAGATGCTTGCACCAGCCCATAAATCGAGCGTTGGAGCTTGCACACCTTGTCAGCATTCTTAGGATCGACAAAACCTTCCGGCTGCATCATATACAATTCTTCCTTAAGGAAACCATTAAGGAATGCCGTTTTGACGTCCATTTGCCATATCTCATAATCATAGAATGCGGCAATTGCTAACATGATTCGGACGGACTTCAGCTTCGCTACCGGTGAGAAAGTCTCATCGTAGTCAACCCCTTGAACTTGTCGATAACCCTTAGCGACAAGCCGAGCTTTATAGATGGTCACATTACCATCCGCGTCTGTCTTCTTCTTAAAGATCCATTTATTTTCTATGGCTCGCCGCTCAACAGGCAAGTCAGTCAAAGTCCATACTTCGTTTTCATACATGGATCCTATCTCGGATTTCATGGCTTCTAGCCATTTGTCGGAATCCGGGCCCGCCATCGCTTCTTCATAGTTCGAAGGTTCACCGTTGTCTAACAACATGATTTCCAAGACAGGGTTGCCGTACCACTCTGGTGCGGAACGTGTCCTTGTGGACCTACGAATTTCAGTAGGAGCTTGATCAGAAGTATCTTGATCATCATCATTAACTTCCTCTCTAGTCGGTGCAGGCACCTCAGGAACATTTTCTTGAGTTGCGCCATTTTCCGGTTCAAGAGGTAATACTTCATCAAGTTCTACTTTCCTCCCACTTACTTCTTTCGAGAGAAACTCTTTCTCTAGAAAGGACCCATTCTTGGCAACAAAGATCTTGCCTTCGGATCTGAGGTAGAAGGTATACCCAATAGTTTCTTTAGGGTATCCTATGAAGACGCATTTTTCCGACTTGGGTTCGAGCTTTTCAGGTTGAAGTTTCTTGACATAAGCATCGCATCCCCAAACTTTTAGAAACGACAGCTTAGGTTTCTTCCCAAACCATAATTCATACGGTGTCGTCTCAACGGATTTCGACGGAGCCCTATTTAAAGTGAATGCGGCAGTCTCTAAAGCATATCCCCAAAAAGATAGCGGTAAATCGGTAAGAGACATCATAGATCGCACCATATCTAATAGAGTGCGATTACGACGTTCGGACACACCATTACGCTGAGGTGTTCCAGGCGGCGTGAGTTGTGAAACTATTCCACATTTTCTTAAGTGTGTGCCAAACTCGTGACTCAAGTATTCTCCTCCACGATCTGATCGCAGGAACTTGATTTTCCTGTCACGTTGATTCTCAACCTCACTCTGAAATTCCTTGAACTTTTCAAAGGTCTCAGACTTGTGTTTCATTAAGTAGACATACCCATATCTACTCAAGTCATCAGTGAGGGTGAGAATATAACGATAGCCACCGCGAGCCTCAACACTCATTGGACCGCACACATCAGTATGTATGATTTCCAATAAGTTGGTTGCTCGCTCCATTGTTCCTGAGAACGGAGTCTTGGTCATTTTACCCATGAGGCATGGTTCGCACGTGTCAAATGATTCAAATCAAGAGACTCTAAAAGTCCATCTGCATGGAGCTTCTTCATGCGTTTGACACCTATGTGACCAAGGCGGCAGTGCCACAAGTATGTGGGACTATCATTATCAATCTTACATCTTTTGGTACTCACACTATGAACATGTGTAGCATTACGCTCGAGATTCATTAAGAATAAACCATTCACCATCGGAGCATGACCATAAAACATATCTCTCATATAAATAGAACAACCATTATTCTCGGATTTAAATGAGTAGCCATCTCAAATTAAACGAGATCCTGATACAATGTTCATGCTCAAAGCTGGCACTAAATAACAATTATTAAGGTTTAAAACTAATCCCGAAGGCAAATGTAGAGGTAGCGTGCCGACGGCGATCACATTGACCTTGGAACCATTCCCGACGCGCATCGTCACCTCGTCCTTTGCCAGTCTCCGCTTATTCCGCAGCTCCTGTTTTGAGTTACAAATGTGAGCAACCACACCGGTATCAAATACCCAGGAGCTACTACGAGTACTGGTAAGGTACACATAAATTACATGTATATCACATATACCTTTCGTTTTGCCGGCCTTCTTGTCCGCTAAGTATTTGGGACAGTTCCGCTTCCAGTGACCACTCTCCTTGCAATGAAAGCACTCAGTCTCGGGCTTGGGTCCATTCTTTGGCTTCTTCCCGGCAGCTTGCTTGCCGGGCGCGGCAACTCCCCTGCCGTCCTTCTTGAAGGCTTTCTTACCCTTGCCCTTCTTGAACTTAGTGGTTTTATTCACCATCAACACTTGATGTTCCTTTTTGACTTCTACCTCTGCTGATTTCAGCATTGCAAATACTTCAGGAATGGTCTTTTCCATCCCCTGCATATTGAAGTTCATCACAAAGCTCTTGTAGCTCGGTGGAAGCGACTGAAGGATTCTGTCAATGACCGCGTCATCCGGGAGATTAACTCCCAGCTGAGTCAAGCGGTTATGCAACCCAGACATAGTGAGTATGTGCTCACTGACAGAACTGTTTTCCTCCATCTTACAGCTGAAGAACTTGTCGGAGACTTGATATCTCTCGACCCGGGCATGAGCTTGGAAAACCATTTTACCTGAAGAAGAGCGCTGAACGATTCAAGTTCAAGTTCCAGGAAGGACGTTCATGCCAGTCACTGAGCCCATAGAGTTTTCTTTCGATGCACCAACTTGGAGTCTAGGAAAGAGCATGCCAGCTCACATCGCCATGGGACGCATTGGAGAAGTCTACCGCAGTGATCTCAAGGATACTATCTACCAGATTTGTGGGCGCCGAGATGAGCACTGGGAGATGATTAGCACCAGAAGGGATAGATCCATTGCAGCTTTTATCCAGGAATTAAACCAGCACATTCGATGACAGGAGAATCAGATGTGCGCCGACATGATAGATCTGAAGAAGGCTAAGATAAGAATCAAGGAACTGGAGGAAGAACTCAAGGCTACACGTGAAGATTATGAAGAGGAAATAGAAGTACTAGTGGATAAGAATGCCGACCTAACAATGAAGCTAGCAATATTTATGGGAGGCCCTACACCAGTAGATGAAGACGAAGAACCCAAGGAGATTAGCCCGGAAGACTACATCATCATCGACGACACCGACTCGGATCCAGATGATATCGATGATGAGTATGTTGATGAAGCAGGAGCAGGTATCATGGAGTCTGCAACCGAAGAATATTTCTAGTAGACCACCTCATCAGTAGTAGTAGTCCACCATGTAAATACAGTAGTCCGAGCACTTTTGCGATAGTTAGATCGATTGTATGCCCTTGTTTGATTGAATGAAGTGAATTGTTTGCTTTTGCCTCATGTGCATATGGGTAGTGTTTTCTCTTTAGACCCCCTCTATTCTTACATCTCATCTTTTCTAAACCCTCAGATACCTCCGAGAGGTGACCCCGGATTTACCTTTCCACCGGAGCTCACCCAGTTGATCTAGCAGCAGAACACATTGATGCAGTTGCTAGTCCAGAATCAGAATCAGGGGAACAACAACAACAACAACCCACCACCACCACCACATGTTGATCACTTAGCCCGTTTTCTTAGGCTAAATCCGCCGGTGTTTTCCAGTAGCACCGAGCCGATTGTAGCAGATGATTGGCTCCGCAAGACAGCTAGAGAGTTGACCACAGCAGGATGCACAGATGCGGAGAAGGTGAAGTTTGCCGCACATCAGCTTGAAGGACCCGCAGCATCATGGTGGGAGAATTTCACATCCACTTTCCTTGTCGACACTGTCACATGGGACCAGTTTCAGCAGGCCTTTCGTACTGCCCATGTTTCAGCAGGAGCTATGGCCATGAAGAAGCGTGAGTTTTGCAACTTGCGCCAGGGAGGACGGACAGTTGGCCAGTATGTGGAGAACTTTAGTAAGTTAGCACGTTATGCCCCAGATGACGTTGCTACGGATGCAACTAAGCAGGAGAAGTTTCTGGAAGGACTGAATGATGAGTTGAGCATGCAATTGATGGTAGCAACCTTCAACAACTACCAGGAGTTGGTAGACCGTGCTCTTATGATTGAAGGCAAGCAGCAGCAAATTGAGAATCGCAAGAGGAAGTATGGACAAGGGAAGTACAATTCAGGAGCTCAGCAGAAGCCACGTTTTACCCCTAGATCGGGAGGAAATTTTCAGCATACCCATGGAGGAGGTAGCTCGCACAATCACAATGGCACCAAGAATGGTAATGGCAATGGAGGAAGCAACGGCTAGAATCGCACCAACCCATCAACCCCAGCCAAGAAGGACCTGAGCCAAGTCACTTGCTTTAAGTGTCAGAAGACCGGACATTATGCCAATGAATGTCCTGAAGGCCAAAATGTCAATGGAAGTTCTAGGAAGAAGCCGAACCCTTTCAACAGGGGATAGGTGAACCACGTTAACGTGGAGGAGGTTGAAGAACAGCCGGATGCCGTAATCGGTAAGTTTTTGGTTAAGTCATTTACTGCACTCGTTCTTTTTTATACTGGTGCATTGCATTCATACGTATCAAGGGGATTTGTGGATAAGTATAACTTGCCCACTAAGGTTCTTAGAACACCTATGCTAGTAAGCTCACCGGGAGCGGAGTATATGGCCAGTCAAGGATGTTTTCAAGTGCCATTGAGTATAGGTAGGCATGTGTTTCCCTCGGATTTGATCATTTTGGAATCACAAGGATTGGATGTAATTCTGGGTATGGATTGGCTGTCGATGTATGGAGGAAACATCGATTGCGCCAGTAAGTCAATCTTGCTTACCACCCCAGAAGGGAGAAGGATCAAGTATGTATCCCGACATGTGCCAAAAGGGACACAAGTAAATTGTTTAACAGGAGTTGTGCAGGAGGAAGTATCAGTGGTAAGGGATTTCCCTGAAGTATTTCTAAAAGAGTTGCCAGGCATGCCACTGGATAGAGATATTGAGTTTTTGATTGAGCTATTGCCAGGCACGGGGCCAATATCTAAGAGACCATACAGGATGCCTGCAAAGGATTTGGTGGAAATTAAGAAGCAGATTAAGGATTTACTGGATAAGGGATATATTCGCCCAAGTTCTTCGCCTTGGGGATCGCCAGTACTTTAGTGGAGAAGAAGGATGGATCATTAAGGATGGTTGTTGATTATCGAGGATTGAATGAAGTAACCATCAAGAACAAGTACCCACTACCCATGATTAATGATCTGTTTGATCGATTGCAAGGAGCTAAGGTATTTTCCAAGATCGATCTGCGATCAGGATACCACCAGTTGAAGATTCGAGAACAGGATATTCCTAAGACAGGTTTTACCACCAGATATGGGTTGTACGAGTATACCGTTATGTCATTTGGTCTGATTAACGCACCTGCCTATTTTATGAACATGATGAACAAAGTGTTTATGGAGTTCTTGGATAAGTTCGTCGTGGTGTTCATTGATGATATACTGGTTTACTCGAAGAATGAAGAGGAGCATAAGGAACATTTGCGATTGGTACTTGAGAAGCTCAGAGAACATCAGTTGTATGCCAAGTTGAGAAAATGTGAGTTTTGGTTGAAGGAAGTAGGATTCCTCGAACACGTTATATCCGGAGAAGGTATAGCAGTAGATCCCACTAAAGTTGATACCGTGACCAAGTGGGAAGCACCAACCACAGTTGGAGAGATACGGAGTTTTCTTGGACTCGCAGGATACTACCGGAGATTTATTGAGAATTTCTCAAAGATTGTGAAGCCTATGACGGAGTTATCAAAGAAGGATACCAAGTTCAAATGGACCGAGGAATGTGAGGCTGGTTTCTAGGAGTTGAAGAAACGATTGGTTACTTCACCAGTGTTGATTTTGCCAGATCAGACCAAGGACTATGAGGTGTATTGCGACGCTTCACGTCGAGGACTTGGAGCAGTGCTTATGCAGGAAAGGGGAGTTGTTTCATATGTCTCAAGACAGCTTAAGCCTCATGAGTTGAATTATGCTACGCATGATTTGGAGTTAGCAGCCGTAGTGCATGCATTGAAAACATGGAGACATTTCCTCATTGGAAACCATTGTGAGGTGTACACGGATCATAAGAGTTTGAAATACATCTTCACACAGAAGGAGTTAAACCTCAGACAAAGGAGATGGTTGGAGCTCATCAAGGATTATGATATGAGATTGCATTACCATCCCGGAAAGGCTAATATAGTAGCTGACGCATTTAGCCATAAGAGCCATGTCAATACACTAATGACGGGAGAAATACCAATGGAGTTAGCAGAAAATCTTCGTGATCTATGTTTGAAAATAGTTCCGAGAGGCTATGTAGCAGCATTGGAGATTCAGTCAACTTTGATGGATAGAATCAGAGAAGCTCAGAAGACTGACAAGGAGATTGCCTCTACAAAGGAGAAAATAAGCGAAGGAAAGGCTAAAGGATTTTGTGAGGATGAGCACGACACCCTATGGTTTGAAGAGCGCGTTTATGTGCCCAATGACCCGGAGATCAGGAAGTTGATTCTGCAAGAGGCACATAATTCACCGTATTCGATTCACCCAGGAAATACCAAGATGTATTTGGATTTGAAGGATATTTTCTGGTGGACCGGAATGAAGAAAGATATTGCGGAGTATGTAGCAGTTTGTGATGTGTGTCAGAGAGTAAAGACAGAGCATCAGAAGCCAGCAGGATTGCTACAGCCATTGCCGATACCCGAATGGAAGTGGGATAAGTTAGGCATTGACTTTATCACGGGATTACCCAGGACTCGTTCAGGCTATGACTCGATTTGGGTTGTAGTCGATCGGTTGACAAAAGTAGCTCATTTCATCCCGGTAAAGACCACTTACACCAGTGCTAAGTTGGCAAAGATATATATGACCAGGTTTGTATGCTTACATGGAGTTCTGAGGAGTATCGTATCAGATAGAGGAACCCAGTTTACCTCAAAGTTCTGGAAGCAGTTGCACGAAACTTTGGATACCAGGCTAGAATTCAGTACGGCTTTTCATCCACAGACAGATGGACAGACCGAGAGAGTCAACCAAATTTTGGAGGATATGCTGAGAGCTTGTGTGCTAGATTATGGATCTAGTTGGGACGATAATTTGCCATATGCAGAATTCTCTTACAACAACAGTTACCAAACCAGTTTAAAGATGGCCCCTTTCGAAGCCTTGTACGGAAGGAGGTGCAGGACACCGTTGTCATGGGATGAAGTTGGAGACCGCCAGTTGTTTGGACCTGACTTGATTAAGGAGTCTGAACAGAAGGTGAAATTGATTCGCGGTAGGCTCAAAATAGCCCAGTCCAGGCAGAAGAGTTATGCAGATTCTAAACGCAAGGAGACAGTTTATGAAGTCGGAGATAGAGCTTATCTTCGAGTATCACCACTTCGGGGAACAAAGCGTTTTGGAGTTAAAGGAAAGTTAGCGCCACGATTTGTAGGACCATATCGAGTTTTGGAGCGTATGGGAGAAGTGGCCTACAAGTTGGAATTGCCCGAAGGATTGTCAGGAGTTCATGATGTGTTCCACGTTTCTCAGTTGAAGAAGTGCCACGCGGAGATGGCTGACATACCCTTGAGAGACACAGTGCCATTGGAAGCAATTCAGTTGGATAACGATTTGACCTATGAGGAGAAACTAATTAAGATTCTCGAGTTTGCCAGCCGAGTCACTCGCAGCAAGGTTATCAAGTTTTGCAAAGTTCAGTGGAGCCACCACACGGAGGATGAAGCCACCTAGGAACGAGAGGAAGATTTGCTCAATGACCACCCTCACCTATTTTCTAGCCAACCCGAATCTCGAGGGCGAGATTCATCTTAAGGGGGTAGGTTTGTAACATCCCAAAATTTCAATTTGGAATGTTATACATTAGATCATCATTGCATATCATATTTTATTTTGCCTTTGGTTTAATCCTAGAAATTTCTACGCAACTCAAGGACCGACGGAGAGAGTTGGGAAATTCTTTATTTTCATATTTGAGTTTTCTCAAATTTTGAGAATAGGATCATTTGATTTAAATTATTTTATCATCAATTATTTCTATTACAAAAATATGAAAGAGGGAATAAAATGACTTTCCCAAAATAAAAAAATATTGAGGATTTAATAATAAAATCAAATAAGATTTTATTTCGGAGTTTTTCGTTATTTTATTTGAATTTAGGAAAAATGTGCGTTTTTCAAAATTGCATTTAGGCCCAAATAAATGTTCACCCTGTGCGGCTTGATTTTAGAAGCCCGCGAAAATTTATTTCGGGATTTTTGGAGTCCGTTTAGTATTTCTTTTTATTTTTCTTCTGCACGTAATTATTTAAAAAAAATCGCACCGACCTACGGGCCGTGTCCGACTAGGACTCCGGCCCGACTAGCCTTTATAAGCCGGCCCACCCCCGGGCCGAAACCCTAGCCCCAGCCCCGCCGAGCCGCCGCCGTCGCCGCCCCGCCGCCGCCCGCTGCGCCGTCGCCGGAGCCGGACGCCGCCGCCGCCCGAGGTTCGCCTCGCCTCGAAATCCGTGCCGCCATTTTTTCGAAAAACCGTTGGTTTTTCGTCGGTTTTTTTAAATAGATCGGTTTTTTCGATTTATTTAATTAGCAAGCGTTCGTCCGTTCGTTCGTTCTAGCGAACATTCGTCGTTTTTCTTTTTCTCGGATTAAATCCGCGATTTTTCTGATCGCGATTTCTGATCCGATTTTCGTTTTAGTATAACTTTTCGCTCGTTTATCGGAATCAGGCGATTCAAGTGCCTGGAGTTTCGTCTCGAAACCCTCTATCCGTTTAACCAACTTAAACAAGTTTTTGCTACTGTAAAAATTGCCTTAGATCCAGATTAGTAGAATGAAGTTGTTTTCTTTCCCCGTTTGACTTCCGTTGCTTCGTTTGATTTGATTCTTTTTGCAAACCGGAGTTCTTAAGTTGAACTTTCTGGTTAGATCTCTTATTTGACTTTTACCTGTGCATTAGATGAGTACTTATTGTATGCTTGTTTGTTTGTCTGCGATAGAATACCCGGAGTGCACCGCCTGTTACTTCGAATCTCTAGGTTTCGCGGATCATCAGCAAGGCAAGTAACACTTTGATCATACCTTTTCTACTACCTAGTTTTATTGCATTAGATCAATCCTCACACATTGCATGATTAGGATCTAATTAGATTGTGGGATGGGAAGTAGTTGAGGTACTACCTATTACCTGTTTTATTATCAAACCTTTGGGAGTTACTTCTACGTTTGCCATTACGCTATGCTATACTAGTAGACGTGGATTGGGTGAGTGATATTCATGGTAGATGTGAGTTTGTTAATTAATGGTTTATCTAAGGTGGCAAATTAAACACATATCTGGGTGGATTGAGGTATCTGGGTATTCCAGGATTGCCTGTTTCTTTTGGACCGCCACCCAGACTCAAAGGGATCATGAGATTATTCATACTAGAAACTTCCGTGTCCAGCCACAAGCCATTATGGGCTCTGGCATAGTTGATTAAGTCGTGCGAACTCTTACAGGGTAGACTAGCAGATGTAGGGGAAAGTAGGTGTAACGGTCTATCCATCGTAAGGTGCTAGCGCTTCTGAAAGACTGTGTCTCGGTCATCCGTCTTCTCAAACACCATGTAGTGCGAGAAACCAAACGGAGGCGATCGAGTCTTGTGGGAAAAAGTGTGCAAACCTGTGCAGAGTGTAATAAACTAATCATGATTAGCCGTGTCCCCGGTTATGGACATCTTGAGTATCTAGTACCTGGATTATCATGTGAATCTCAACATGTTACTCTAAATTAATTTTGTTGGATTTTGTAATGATGATGCTTAATTGGGATTGAGAATGCTGTCAATCATTCTCAATGTTTAACAACTATCATGATAGTTAAATAAATTTATTCCTTTGTAGTAGGGAAAAATTGGCTTTACGCAAAACCGTAATCATAGAGCTTTCCACCAGCCAAATATGCATATAGTATAGCTGTTTCATTCCATTACTCTCTATGTGTTACCTTGCCAGCATATTCCATGTGCTGACCCGTTTCGGACTGCAACGTTAATGTTGCAGACTTTTCAGACGACGATTAAGGAGTTTTAGGTCGTGGTTCTATACTCAGTGATGCCGTTGGAGTTGATGAACTCACTTATCTTTCAAGCCTTCCGCTGTTATCATTATTAGATGGCCTTAAGCCATATTTATTGTAATAAGTTCTCTCTTGAGACACTTGATATAATAAGTGTGTGATTGCAACTCTGTTATAAATCCTCCGAGTACTGTGTGGTGTCAGCATTACTGATCCAGGGATGACACCGGAACATAGAGATCAGACTGTTTAAGGTCTTATCGCTACACAGTTGTTCTGCAAACACTTTAGATTGAAACAGCTGATGAGTGCACCTTGCTGAAGTTCTGAAAATCCGAAAAAGACTTCTAATATGTTTGATATGTATCAGGATGATGTTATAAAGTTGTGGCATATGGTTTTTTCTTGCAGCACTCTGCTTCATCAACCCTTGAAAATGACTCTGTAGGTCCAATGACTCCAATCTTCATGATGGAGAACACGACGAATGGCAATGATATTCTTGTTCAGTTTCAGGTCCGGATGCTTTGATGTTCGCCTTGTCTGGCTTTTGGCCAATCTGGGCGATTTCAGACGTGGAGATTTCTCAGCCTTCTGTGATGTAGCGACTGGGACTCTCCCTGTTTTTCTTAATTAATGAAATGAAAAGGCAAAGCTTTTGCCTTTCTTAGAAAAAAAAGAAAAAAAAACAGAACATAGAAGAATGAAATTTGAACATACCCTGCATGCCAGAGGCGGTGAGGTTCGCCTCAAAACATCCATTGATTTGGAGGCGATTTTTGAGAAACCCCTCAATCAATTAGGAGAATCGCCTCAGAATCTCTTCCAATTTGAGGCTTTTCTGAAAAACGTCTCCAAAGCTGCATCCAGGCCAGAGATGATTATAAGATGAACTCTCCAAAACACCTCCTTAAACACGATTTTGGGGCGTTTCCAAGCAATTATAGGGAGTTCGAATCAAACAAAGCGAATACCACAAGCTTGGCTCACATAGATTTCCTATGAAATGCTAAGATCAAAGTTAGCATGCCAATATGCACATCAGCTGCTGCATCGCAGCAGAAGGCAAATACTCCCTCCGTAAAGAAATATAAAAGCTAAACGCTCTTATATTTCTTTACAGACGAATATTAACTAATTGCTCGTGTAGAACAGGGAACCAGCTTGAAGCAATGCTGTGCACTGAACGTGAAGCTCCTTCTCTATCTATAAAAGATTCTCTACCTTAACCCTGAAATATAACAAGCTGCCACCTTCTCAAACAACACAGCTACAAGAAATATTTCCATGATATCCAACCAATTGCTTCCCAGCAGATGCACTACAGCCAAAAAAAAAGAGCCAAAGCAGTTAAACTGCAACATAGCTTGCGAGTAAGCCACGAAGTTATAATCATAATAACTACTCCCTCTGTAAACTAATATAGGACGTTTTAGAGATGTCTCTAAAACGTCCTATATTAGTTTACAGAGGGAGTACTAGACTTTAATCTTAAATTTTATGTTGGGATAAGCTGCCAGCACAAATAAAAAATGGAAAGCACAAGGCAATACAGTGCTATCGACAGCTCAAACCAGAACAAACATCATCTAAGCTGCGAAACTAGAGGCATCACACTTGCAATTACCAGATGGATATCTATCAAATATATGCAGAGAACAATGCCATTCAAGTAGCTAACTGCAACTGCCAAACAGGGGGGAAATGGTACAGGAGAGCTACCAACAATCAATGTTTGATCTGCAATTAGTACAAACTAGTTGATTAGTGGTACTGCCTGAACTAAGAACATACATATCAACATACAAGAAGGTCGTCTCCCTTTCTAAACAAATGTTACAGCAGCAGACAGTTAAACTACCCCACATGCATTCCACCTCCGATGAAATAAGTATTTGTTTCCACATTGGATCTCTTGTTTGAGTCCATCACCTGATCTCTCATATTGAGTTGTTTGGGATGGTAAACTGGTGGGTGTGGATGCATTTGCATGAAATCTGTTGCAGCCATTGGCAAAGAACTCTCCAGGTTGACGTTCACCAAATCAAAAGTGTGCATCGCATCATCCTGAGAAGTGGATACCATGTTCATATCCACTCTCGTGTCACCATGTATCATGTGAGGGGACGTCATGTTCATATCAACTCTTCTGTCTCCATGTATCAGGTGTGGTGACGCCATGTTCATATCAACTCTCCTGTCCCCATGTATCAGATGAGGGGATGTCAGGTTCATATCAACTCTTCTGTCGCTGTGTATGAAGTGTGGCGACCCCAGGTTCATATCGACTCTTCTGTCCCCATGGATCAGGTGAGGGGACGTCATATTCACGTCTACTCTTCTCTCCCTCTGCATCAAGTGAGGGGCTGTCATGTTCATGTCAACTCTTCCCTCTCTGTGGATAAGGTGGGGTGTTTGCATTTCCATATCGGCTCTTCTGTCCCCATGGATCAGGGATGTCGTGTTGGATGCCATGTTATCCTCATGAACCAGGGCTCTTGTGTTTAATGGCATGTTTGCCTCAACCCTTCTGTCCCTGTGAATGATGGATGTGGTGTTTGATGCCATGTTCACATCAACTCTTCTATCAGCGGATACCTGACCAGTTACTGCCATATTTACATCAACCCGCTGATCACCTTGCTGGGTCTGACCAGGCCTTACTAGTTTGCCCTTCGCTTCTTTCATGGCAGACAGCACAAACTCCTTCAACTCAGGTTCTCTAGCCCCAATATCGATAACATCTTCTAAATATTCATGGCCACGCACGTAGAGATCATCAAAAATGCTCAAATCTCTCTGCAATGCCACAGAGTTCGGGCTTGCAGACGCGTGAATAATTCTGAAGTCCTTCCTCCAGCGGCTGAGGATGTACTTTGATGGCAGCATCAACACATTCTCTTGCTTCAGAACAGACAGAGCATGGCTGCAAAGAATGCCCCGTGATGGAAAAGAGCGACAAATGCACCAAACATCCTTGTCAGAATTGTTGTAGACAACTGTATAGTCAACCTTCTTGCCCTGTATTAACTCGCTGACCATGTAGGTAATTGAATTCCCGCTCCTGTCTACCTCTTTACAAATAACATGCATTAATTGCTTGATCTCGTCTTGGAATGCCTGAAACATGGGTACTGTATACAGCTCCAGAAGTTGCTCCTCAAATGGTAATCCTGACAGCAAAGTGAGCCTAGAATAATAGGAGCGCAAATCATCGTATGCTTCCCTTTCCAGCTTCCCTCTGAGGGTAGTCTCATATTGCTCAAGGAAAACTGGTAATGTGGTTTTACTTGTCACAACACCATCAAAGTATGGATCTGGTTTTTCAACCTTCCTGATAGCAGATGTGCCAGCCCAAAACGAATGATTGACATAACCAGGAGCCCACTGCTTCCGGCAGCTGTACAGTGCAGAGAACCATTCATTATCTTTGAGCTTGTAATGCTCAACCATGGCCTCCCACTCCTTTTCAAAGTCAGTAAGAGTGACTGTGTCATAAACAACCTCCTTGAATCTCAAAGAAATTGCCTCTTTCTCATGTGTACGTCCCACGTTTTCTTGGAGCTTCTTCAAGATATGCCAAAAGCAGAACCGGTGCCTTGCATCTGGCAAGACCTCAGACACAGCCTCTGCCACGACATCTGAATAACTAGTTGTAATCGCCTCTGGTGGCTTGCCATTCATACAGCTCAGCCACCTCTTCAACAACCAAACATAGTTCTCTTTACTGTCTTTGGAGAGCAGACCACAACCAAGTAGCACAAGGTGGCCATGGTTATTCACCCCAAGGAGTGTGGCCAAAGGGAGGCTAGCACGAGAGTGCTGCAAGTACATTACATCAAGTGAAATGACATCACCAAAGTAGCGGTACTGGGCCTGAGACCTCAAATCTGTCCAGAAAAAATTCTTCATGCGACTTTCCTGATCAAGATCCCAGCTATGAATGAAGTTTGGTTTCTTTTCCTGCATCATTTCGATGAACTTCTTGACTGCAATGAGGTCTTCGTCCCCGAAGCGCTGCACAAAACTGTCGGTTCTATTAAACCTCAACCCACCAGCAGCAGCTCCACCACTGACACTCCGCTTGGGGCGAGTGGGAAACTTCCTGGTCTCAGCAATCTCACTCAATGACTTCTCCACCGTCTCATCCATCTCAACAGTAATCTTGGCCTTCTTCTTGGCTGACTCAGGCATCTCCCTGTAGGATTTCAAAAACCTCACCATATCAGGTGTACAAGGATGGTTATGCTCCAAGTCGACGAACTCCACCTTCCACCTATCGTTCACCCGCTTGTCACGGATGATCAGCATCGCCTTGCATCCAGTCTTCTCGGCGGTGGTTCGCCGAGCCCGCTTCTCCGGGGTGGCTGCCCCACGCTTGTTGCGGAGTGGGTAGCGGGCGCCTGAATCTTCCGACGGGGCGGCCCCTTCCCGGGACTTGCCAGCTTGAGTGCAGCTGAAGGTGGAGCGGTAGCGAATCCCCTCGTAGTTGTGGCAGGTGCGGCGCACGGCGTGGAATCCCATGCGGAAGGCGTATGCCTTGTAGAGCGAAAAGGCCTCGTCGACGGAGTCGAACACCGTACCCACCCGCGGCACGAGAGCTTCCTCCAGCGTGCGCGGCACGAAGTCGTCATCCCCTCCGGCGCCGTCCGCCGCCCCGTCGTCGTCGTCGGAGGCGACGAGCACCTCGTCCTCGCCCTCCTCCACAACCACCTCATCCTCATCCTCGTCCTCCGCGGGGTCGGCGTTGAGATCGTCAGCAATCTCGTCTTTGACCAGCCCGGCGGCCTCCTCCTCCTCACAGCTAGGGTTTTGCGCCCGGGTGGCGCGTGAGTGAGGGGGCCGCTCAGAACCCTCCTCCATGGGTGGCCCGAGTATTTACCCACCCCGCAGCCAGTGGCGACGCCTCCCCAAAACCAAAAGTATTAACACTAGAGGTACAGGGGGGCGGATACCTCGCGGCGCGAAATGGCTAGGGTTCGGAGCGGGCAACTGTACGGGGGCACCGGGAGGGGGGCGGGGGCACCGGGAGGGGTGGAGGAGCTCGAGGGGGCCGTCGATCTGGCCGGAGTTGGTGGGCTTGGGGACGTCGCCGGGGAAGAGAAGGGAAATTGGGGGGAGGGGAGGGGGTCTGAGTTGCTTCTGGGGGCGGAGAAAGTAGAGAGAGATGAGTACGGAAGGAGGAGAGGATAGTTTTCTGGGTGTGCTTACGGATTTGCATCTGGACTCCGGAGAGAAGGCTGGGGACGTGGCGGATCCGCGATATCGTGGGTCGACGGGTGTAGGAGGCTGACACATGGCCCCGCCTTAAAGCATCTACAGCCGGATTTGACAAATTCGACCCATCAAACGCCCGTGGATGCGCCCGGCCGTGTTCACGGGCACTGACCGGGTACTATTTAAAAAATGTAATCCACATCCGAATACCTCAATTACCATATCCCAAATCAATACAAACTCATGCCACTAAGTCGACGCACACGCTTCGTCCGGCTACTCCACCACACTACACAAAACATGCCACCAGACTACCAAAATTTGGCATGTTTGGATATGGTGGAGTTCATCCACGGGTGCCCTTGCCCTTCCCGGTGCCATTGTCATCCTTCTTGCGGAAGTACCTGTCGAAGATACAGTACGGATCGAGCCGGATCTGCTCGTCGACGGAGTTGTCGTCGTCGTCGCTGTCCTCCTTCTCCTTCTTCGATGGCAGTCCGGTCATGACACAGACTGCCCGATTCTGCTCAGGGGCGAGGGCGCGCGTGTTCATCCGCTGCCGTTTCTTCACAATGCAGGCGCGGATGGCTTCCTCCTTTGTGGCCGCCTCCGTCGTCGCCATTTCCGCCGCGAGACGGGCCTCGGCGACCCTTATACTCCCCTTCCCACGGCGGGCCGCCCGTTCCCGGGGGGGGGGGGACTCGTACTCTGCCCGAGCGGTGATGGGGAAGGAGAGGTGTTCCAGCCAGGACCACGAGGATCCAGCACCAGAGGACCCGAGCGCCCGATGAGCCGACGTTGTGGCGTCACGACGGACGGATCCATCCGTCTGCCGGGCATTGTCCTCCCGGGAGCGGCGGAGTGCAATGCCTCCTCCAACCCACACGGACACCCCAGTTGATGGACCTGGATTGGTCGGAGTCCAATCCGCTGCCTGTCATGGTGGAGAAGGTCTCAAACCGCCGGAGGTGAGCTCGGGTGGCGGAGGGAACTGGAGTGAAGTGGCTAGGGTTTGGTCCGGTGAGAGAATGGGGACGAATATAAGTGGGGTCGAGTGGGCCAGCATGGGTCGAGTCCGACGTGGCGGGCAGGCCCAGGCGCGCCCGGGCGCCCCCATATCCGCCCCATATTTTGGGCTGGATATGAGGGGTGCCGGTCCGCCCGGGCGTTTGAGGGGCCCGTCTGGATCCAAATTTCATGACCGGGCAGCCTTCTCGGGCGTTTGAGACGGGTTTGAGGGGTCCGGTTGTAGATGCTCTTAGCTCTCCTTGTGTGTATGCTGACCCACCGCATCGGGCACCAGTCCCCGAACACTGATGTGGGGGCTAGCCATCCAACTGCAGCCACATACATTTCAAGACAGATTTCAACAAACTGAAAAAAATACATGCAAACCAGAAAAATTTTATACAAACCTTTATGCAAATCGAAACTGTCGTCAGGGATGGATCCTGACACGCATTCCATGGAGGTAGCTGCGGACCCCGAGGCAGTTGTGAGTGCAGATGTGGAGGTGACAAGGCCAGAGCCACCCGTTGGAGACTTGGATGTGGCCATTGATAATTCTGTGCTGACCGGTGAGGTGCATGGTGTAGGGTAACGCAACAGAAAACAAAAAAATCTGACCTACGCACCAGCTCAGGACCACTATGGAGACTGCATACAAGGTTTGATCTTTTTCGTTACCGACTCATAGCGCAGCAGAAGTAGAGTCGATGACGATGGCGGTGCAAATCCTCGCAGCTAGGATTTACAACCTCTCAACCGCAAGGAGGTACTCCCTCATCTGCCCCACGAACAACCCTCCGGGGGGCGCTCGGATAGTCACTCAGACAGCCTTTCGGGAGGACTCACAGAACTCAGACCTTCACTTGCACAGCCCTTCGGGAGGCACTCTCAAAAATGCCCCTCGGGCACGAAGATTGAAACTACGACCTCTCTACAGGGTTGCACACATATGGTGTCATCTATCCGGCAGGGCTTCGCCATATAGAACTAGTTCCCGCCGGAACCCAGATATCCTTTCGGCTCTACCAAACTCTTTTCGTGGGAGGGAGAGAGAAGCCAGATAAGTCTATGGCATGTGTATGAGAGCAAGGATGAGGTTTGAGCAGCCCCCTCACCTCCTATTTATAGGAAAACCAAGGGATGGTGTGCCACATGAAACACCCAAAGTGCCAATGCTTTATGTCATACATAAGGGCAAAATGGGGAGGCGAGTGGAGCACCAAATGGTGGAAGGAAGCCCCATAGGGCCCCCAAGGCCATGAACGAAAATGGTTGCCTCCTTGGGTGGACCCACCACCTTTCCATTCACCAAGTCATCCCTTAGATCTTTTGAGCAAAGCCCAAAAAAGTGGCTTTCCAAAAAATATCCAAAAAGCACTTTTACTATTCATGACGACATTTTTCAGCGTCCGTTCGAACTGAAAATATTTATGTGGGCTTAGAACATTTCCAGTACCCACTAAAATAATATTCAACGCGTTCCAGAACAATTCCGGATTAGTGATTTTCATCTGCGAAAAGCATCTGAAGTGGTTTCGGCAGCTCCGGAACATTTCCAGTTTTTATCCCGGAAAATTCCCAGAAGTTTCCAGAATAATTCTGGCACCCTCCAAGAATTATCAAGCATGTGCCGGAACCAATTTGACTTAATGGAATACCCCGAAACAAATTTTCGGTTTTACTGAAATTATTCCGGTGTTCTCTCTCCGGAACCTTTTCGTTGTCTCCGAAACTTTTTCGGCGAATTTCTCTCAGACTCCCTGTCTAGTATTCAGCAGATAGATGACCCTTAAGCATGTGACCCTATAGGTTCGGTGATGTATAGACATGACCGGAACCCTTTTCGATCAATGATCAACATCGCAGCCGTGGACACCCATTTTTACCCCTATAGCCACACGAATGAATGTTTGAGTGAACCTCAAGTTGTCGTGTGTTATTCCTGTTGCTTCCCGATATGTTTCAAATACCTGAGGTGAGATGTATTGGCATCCCTGTGGATCAACAATTTTGTCCACTATGACAGTTACCTCGTTACCGGTATTGTTCTCTTTTCTCGTTCCTGTGTTCCGGCATCCCTGTGATCAAATCACAATGTGTGTGGCCAGACGATGATGGATACCATAACACCGAGAGGGCCAGAGATATCTCTCCATCGACGGAGGAGAAAATCCCAATCGTGAGCTATCAAGTTACTTGGCATACTTCTCCATGAACCAGTAAGCCGCCGTAATAGCCACCCATTTATGGACGACGTTTAACATACCCCAAAGTTCATGAAGCAAGCATGAAGGAACTTGATACTCTCATGGTCTAAGGAATTATGCAAACGTAAATTTCCTTTGTGTTATTAACCATTAACTTGTGACGATGGTATCTCATAGCATAACATCAAACGGGTTGATTCAACACTACAAAAAAATACACTTCCGTGATGATACGTGTTTGTCACAGTAGGTCACATTTTTTGTCATGCATGTACATCCATGACGATTTTATGACAGAATCAGGATAGTCATACCTGTGCTGTCGTAGAAGTGTTCCGTGACATTACCAAAATTATCATCACGGAAGTGTCCACTTCCATGACGATAAATCGCACGTCACGAAAGTGCTTTCGTCAAGGGTGACCGACACGTGGCATCCACCGTAACGAACGCCGTTAAGCTATCGGGTCCGGTTTTGGATCCGATAACCCGTTAACAGCCCCGACCAATGGGGATTTTCCATGTGTAAAATCATCATTGGCTGGAGGAAACACGTGTCGGCTCACCGTTGGGCAGATGTCATCCACTCATTGGAACCAAAGCGCCTATGATACGTCGACACATGGCACGACCCAACAGAGGCCCATTCCTGTGAAAAGGCCGGCCCGTTTGACTTGGTCAAAAGGTGGAGGGCCGGCCCACGACAATCCTGTTAACGGCATGTTCGCATATAGCCCATTTACAGCCCACTAACCTAGGGCCCGTTTACGGCCTATCCGAATTAGGCCCAGTAGCATCATCTGGGCCGTCCAATATAATTCTAGCTCGTTTTAACTTCCAGCCCATGTATGGCCCATGACGTCTTTCGGCCCATGTGAGGCCCTTATTACTCCTGGCCCATTAACGGTCTGTGGTAAAACTGGCCCGTAATGAACAGTGTATCACTTTATACCCATTAACGGCACATGGTGAAACTGGCCCATAATGAACAGTGTATCACTTTATACCCATTAACGACCCATTATTCCGTTGGGCCGTTTCCAGCCCATGTTATCTTTTGGCTTTCTCAGGGCCCATTTATTCTATGGCTCATTTCCAGCATTCGTTTACTTACGGCCCGTTACTGTCATTTTCTGCTTGTGGGCCAAATTCAGCCCGTGGTTACAGTCGGCCCGTTTGTGGCCCGTTAATACGTTGGGCTGTTTTCATAGCGTCATCAAATACGGCCGATTAACGACGACCCGTTATGGTCGGCCCATGAACGGAGAATTTCAACTCTAGCCCATTTACGGCCATAATGTGGTCTGTTATTGGCCCATGTTTGGCCAACCGAGCATACGGTTCATAGAAGGCCCATTGATGATACGGCCCGTAGAAGGCCCATTGTGTCTACGGCCTGTATAAGGCCCATTGTTTCTACGCCACTAGAAGGCCCATTGTTTCTACGACCCTTAGAAGGCCCATTGTTTCTATGACCCATAGGAGGCCCATGTTAACTACAGCCGGTGGGCATCAAAGTTCGCCACCAGTGCAAATATAGGGAACAACCTACACTATACAAAAATGGCTTGCTGTTTTCTTCAGCCGGTGGTTGCACGTTAAGAACAAATTTTGTATCGCGCCAAAACAAATTACACCTATAAAACAAAAGGAAGGTTGGCATAAAAGTTAACAGTCTAGCAGATAAATGCACCACTAGAAGTTCAGAAGCTCAGTTCCTTTGACCTGACTGTTACGTTTTCATGTTGTATTGTCTGATGGAGCACCATAACCTTCGCCTTCAGTTCTCCTAGGCTCCTGAACAACATAGCAAATGTCTAATAGTCTGGTTTCAAAACCATGCATATCTTGACAACATCGAACAATGTCTCTCCTTGTTTCATAAAGGGTCTCTGTTAGGGAATGGACTTGTGTTTGGAGCGCAGATACAACATCGTTTTGAGCTTGCATATCTTGATCATAAGGCAGTTTGGACGAGATTGCCTTAACAACCAACCCAGTATTACGCAGCAATGTGCTTTTGGCACTGTTAGTGGACAGGTACTGACCCACTGCAGCAAGAGATGACATTGCGGTTATAGTTGCCTCGCCACCTTCACAAGGTGGCGGTTCCACCATTTTTTCCATAGCTCGCTGAAAAGTTAAGGTTTTACATTAGTAGTGCCAGAACAGAAGATATTAAGGAGGCAGCAAAACCAAACAAAATAGCTTTGGTCTATATACAGAACTTATTCTGATGAACCCATGTAAAATATTAGTTGTATTTTATTGCAAAGTACATAATAAAACTAAGTTCCAAACATATGACCATGTACCATCGCTAATGTATGGTCTATTTCTTCACATTGTATTGAGGGCTAAGGATAAAGAGACGAAGTTTATAATACGGTAAACATAGTATGACATCATTCATATCACAAAACAACTGAGAACAAACAAATAGGCAATTGTAACGTTGTGTGGCAAGTCCAGCACGGAACTAGATTACAGGTCAAGATCAAAGGAACATCACTCCTCTCTTTTAAACCTTGTAAGGTGCAATGATACGCTAAGACAATTGTGTATAAAATTGTAAAGAGTAATAGACATTGGCTGCAAACCATGCTGTTCAAGGCACAAGTGAGAGTAAGTAGTAATTAAAAGGCATGAGGATTAAGGACTTACAACAGCGGCTTTGACTGGTGTAGTCATGCCCTTCTTCTTGCTGGTGTGACAGTCCTTGAAGATTTCCACAGCATTTGGTTCATGTACTTTTTGGTCCTTGCGGGCTTTCCTCTGCATTTGGAACAAGTCAATATAGATCTGATAATATGGTACAGCAAAAGAGTGAAACAACAGCTAATTACAAGAGCCTCGTAGTGTGCAATATAGCTACGAGATCCCGTCGTCTGTTGGAATTTCACTTCCGTACGGTTGGCCTTGTTCTTTGAACAGTTCACCTACAAGAAGATAGATTTTTGTGGCACATGCGTAAATAGGACTTCAACATGTGATCTGATCACATATATATAATGTACCTGATACTTCAGATCAGACCAGTGTTTAACGAGGCCCCTCCAGTCTTCATCCGATATATTTTCCACTAGAGATGTTTAGGAAAGTTCACTGTTAGCCTTGCCTTTAAAGTGAGTTTTCCTCAAGTTATACCGATACTGTCGCAGAGCAGACTTGAAAACATGGGTGCAAGCTTGTCTGGTTGCATCATCTTGGCTATCCAACTTGAACCTCATCTATTGAAAATTATGGGAGTCTCATTATCAGCAACCTAGAAAGTATGGGACGGAGCAAGACGATATTACTAGTTTTCATACATAACCATACTTACAGATAAATGGGCGAGGAAGGTGTTGAACTGGGTTTCATCCTTGTCATTCCTGTACTGAATCCATGTTGGGAGGATACGTACATGACACCTAACGGAAACCGCTGCCTCTGATACTAACTTGGCTAACTCTGTAGCATCATATGGCCTTTTTAAACCTGCCTCAAAATGGATCTCCATTCTTCCTCCTCTAGATTTAGTTAACCTATCAAGCATTATTCCTGATGTTTTTTTCCTCTTGCGCCTAGGTGCTAGTCCAACAACGAACATAGGAAGTGTTAGTGTACATCAAACTGTGAGACTACATATAAAGAAGCATGCAACTGTAACTTGACTCCAGCAACTACCTTCTTGATGTTGAAGCTCACAAGGTTCATCTGATCTTGCCAACTCGTCTTGTGTCAAGAGTGCTTGGGAAGTAGTGTCAGGTGGAAAGGGAGCTTGGGAACGTGCTGCTAGCTCAGTTGACGCATGAGTAACTCGTGCAGCTGGTAGTACTGTGGAAGGTGTTGCAAGAACTAGGGTTGTCTCTTCTTGTTTGGTGGCAGCTATTTGTTTCTGTTTGGCTTTTTCTGCAGCTCGTGTAGCATGGGATACCCTGTTTGTAGAATTTTCCGCTGGACTTTGACCTTCTATTGCACCATCAGTACCAGCAGAATCTGCAGGATTCTTCCGGTTCCTGTTCCCTGCCATTCTGTGTTTCTTCCTCTTTCTCTGTGCCATGTTAAGTCAAGCCGACAAGAAAAATGAATAACAATTTAGTTCTTTAGAACAAATTGATGCGTGATATAGATGAACTAAACTTTGATGTTAGACAACCACATGATAGGAGGATGTAATATGTACGAAAAACGGGACATAAGAGATGACCAGAACTATGATGTGTAAACTAAGCAGAAGACATTTCACTAAATTAGAAGCAATGCAATGGAAGGTAGACACCATATGAAAGATGCTACAAATATCGCTCTGCCAAGTTAACAGTGTCTCGTCATAGATGGCATTTAAACAAATGTGAAGCAGTACAAGAAATAAATCATATGCAAGATGCAAACAACATCACACTACCAAGTTAGAGGTCTCTCGTCATTAGTGGCATTGCATATTCATAGCTTATGATGTGTACACTAAGGAGAAGGCATTTCAACAAATTAGAAGCAATGAAAGCTAGACACTATATGAAAGATGCAACGAATATCACTCTACCAAGTTAAAACTGTCTCGTCATAAGTGCCATTTCAAAAAATTAGTAGTACAAGCTAGAAAAGAATGCGAGATGTAACTGTTGGGGAACGTAGCATAAATTCAAAATTTTCCTACGTGTCACCAAGATCTATCTATGGAGTCATCTAGCAACGAGGGAGGAGTGGATCTACATACCCTTGTAGATCGCGCGCGGAAGCGTTCAAGAGAACAGGGTTGATGGAGTCGTACTCGCCGTGATCCAAATCACCGATGATCCTAGCGCCGAACGGACGGCACCTCCGCGTTCAACACACGTACGGAGCAGAGACGTCTCCTCCTTCTTGATCCAGCAAGGGGGAAGGAGAGGTTGATGGAGATCCAACAGCACGACGGCATGGTGGAAGTAGCGGGATTCCAACAGGGCTTCGCTAAGCGCTGCGGGAGGTGGGAGATGTGTCACGGGAGGGAGAGGGAGGCGCCATGCCTTAGGTATGGTTGCTCCTCCTTTTCCCCACTATATATAGGGCCAAGGGAGAAGGGGGAGGCGCAGCCCTTGCCCCTTCCTCCAAGGAAGGGTGCGGCCAAGGGGGGGAGGAGTCCATCCTCCCCAAGGCACCTCGGAGGTGCCTTCCCCTTTTAGGACTCTCCCCTTCCCTCTCTCTTGGCGCATGGGCCTCTTGGGGCTGGTGCCCTTGGCCCATATAGGCCAAGGCGCACCCCCTACAGCCCATGTGGCCCCCCGGGGCAGGTGGCCCCACCCGGTGGACCCCCGGGACCCTTTTGGTGGTCCTGGTACAATACCGGTGACCCCGAAACTTGTCCCGATGGCCGAAATAGCACTTCCTATATATAATTCTTTACCTCCGGACCATTCCGGAACTCCTCGTGACGTCCGAGATCTCATCCGGGACTCCGAACAACTTTCGGGTTACCACATACTAATATCTCTATAACCCTAGCGTCACCGAACCTTAAGTGTGTAGACCCTACGGGTTCGGGAGACATGCAGACATGACCGAGATGACTCTCTGGTCAATAACCAACAGCGGGATCTGGATACCCATGTTGGCTCCCACATGTTCCACGATGATCTCATCAGATGAACCACGATGTCAAGGACTTAATCAATCCCGTATGCAATTCCCTTTGTCTAGCGGTACGATACTTGCCCGAGATTTGATCGTCGGTATCCCGATACCTTGTTCAATCTCGTTACCGGAAAGTCTCTTTTACTCGTTCCGTAACACATCATCCCGTGATCAACTCCTTGATCACATTGTGCACATTATGATGATGTCCTACCGAGTGGGCCCAGAGATACCTCTCCGTTTACACGGAGTGACAAATCCCAGTCTCGATTCGTGCCAACCCAACAGACACTTTCGGAGATACCCGTAGTGTACCTTTATAGCCACCCAGTTACGTTGTGACGTTTGGCACACCCAAAGCATTCCTACGGTATCCGGGAGTTGCACAATCTCATGGTCTAAGGAAATGATACTTGACATTAGAAATGCTTTAGCATACGAACTACACGATCTTGTGCTATGCTTAGGATTGGGTCTTGTCCATCACATCATTCTCCTAATGATGTGCTCCTGTTATCAATGACATCCAATGTCCATGGTCAGGAAACCGTAACCATCTATTGATCAACGAGCTAGTCAACTAGAGGCTTACTAGGGACATGGTGTTGTCTATGTATCCACACATGTATCTGAGTTTCCTATCAATACAATTCTAGCATGGATAATAAACGATTATCATGAACAAGGAAATATAATAATAACCAATTTATTATTGCCTCTAGGGCATATTTCCAACAGTCTCCCACTTGCACTAGAGTCAATAATCTAGTTCACATCGCCATGTGATCAACACTCACAGGTCACATCGCCATGTAACCAACATCCAAAGAGTTTACTAGAGCCAATAATCTAGTTCACATCACTATGTGATTAACACTCAATGAGTTCTGGGTTTGATCATGTTGCTTGTGAGAGAGGTTTTAGTCAACGGGTCTGCTACATTCAGATCCGTATGTACTTCGCAAATCTCTATGGCATCTCCTAGATGCAGCTACCACGTTCTATTTGGAGCTATTCCAAATAACTGTTCTACTATACGAATCCAGTTTACTACTCAGAATAATCTGGATTAGTGTCAAAGTTTGCATCGGCGTAACCCTTTACGACGAACTCTTTTACCACCTCCATAATCGAGAAAATTCCTTAGTCCACTAGTTACTAAGGATAACTTTGACCGCTGTCCTGTGATCCATTCTTAGATCACTCTTGTACCCCTTGACTGACACATGGCAAGGCACATTTCAGGTGCGGTACACAGCATAGCACACTGTAGAGCCTATGTCTTAAGCATAGGGGACGACCTTCGTCCTTTCTCTCTATTCTGCCGTGGTCGAGCTTTAAGTCTTAACTTCATACCTTACAACTCAGGCAAGAACTCCTTCTTTGACTGATCCATCTTGAACACCTTCAAGATCATGTGAAGGTATGTGCTCATTTGAAAGTACCATTAAGCGTTTTGATCTATTCTTATAGATCTTGATGCTCAATGTTCAAGTAGCTTAATCCAGGCTTTCCATTGAAAAACACTTTCCAAATAACCCTATATGCTTTCCAGAAATTCTACGTCATTTCTGATCCTTAATATGTCAACAACATATACTCATCAGAAATTCTATAGTGCTCCCACTCACTTCTTTGGAAATACAAGTTTCTCATAAACTTTGTATACACCCAAAATCTTTGATCATCATCAAAGCATACATTCCAACTCCGAGATGCTTACTCCAGTCCTCAGAAGGATTGTTGGAGCTTTGCATACTTATTAGCATCTTTCAGGATTGACAAAACCTTCCGGTTGTATCACATACAACCTTTCCTCAAGAAAATCGTCGAGGAAACAATGTTTGACATCCTATCTGCAAGATTTCATAAATAATGCAATAATCGCTAATATAATTCCAACAGACTCTTAGCATCGCTACGAGTGAGAAAGTCTCATCATAGTCAACTCCTTGAACTTATCGGAAAACATCTTAACGACAAGTCGAGCTTTCTTAATGGTGACATTTACCATCATTGTCCATCTTCCTTTTAAAATCCATCTGCACTCAATAGCCTTATGACCATCGAGCTGTTCTGTCAAAGTCTACACTTTGTTTTCATATATGGATCCTTTATCGGATTATATGGCTTCGAGCCATTTATCGGAATCCGGGCCCACCATCGCTTCTCCATAGCTCGTAGGTTTATTGTTGTCTAGCAACATAACTTCCAAGACAGGATCACGTACCACTCTGAAGTAGTACGCATCCTTGTCATCCCACGAGGTTTGGTAGTGACTTGATCTGAAGTTTCATGATCACTATCATAAGCTTCCACTTCAATTGGTGTAGGTGCCACATGAACAACTTCCTGTGCCCTGCCACACACTAGTTGAAGAGACGGTTCAATAACCTCATCAAGTCTACACCATCCTCCCACTCAATTCTTTCGAGAGAAACTTTTCCTCGAGAAAGGACCCGATTCTAGAAACAATCCCTTATTGCTTTCGGATCTGAGACAGGAGGTATACCCAATTGTTTTAGGTGTCCTATGAAGATGCATTTATCCGCTTTGGGTTCGAGCTTATCAGCCTGAAACTTTTTTCACATAAGCGTCGCAGCCCCAAACTTTTAAGAAATGACAGCTTAGGTTTCTCTAAACCATAGTTCATACGGTGTCATCTCATCGGAATTACGTGGTGCCCTATTAAAGTGAATGTGGTTGTCTCTAATGCCTAACCCATAAACTATCGTGGTAATTCGGTAAGAGACATCATAGTATGCATCATATCCAATAGGGTGCAGTTATGATGTTCGGACACACCATCACACTATGGTGTTCCAGGCTGTATTAGTTGTGAAGCAATTTCCACAATGTCTTAACTCTGTGCCAAACTCGTAATTCATATATTCATCTCTATGATCATATCATAGATATTTTATCCTCTTGTCACGACGATCTTTCAACTTCACCCTGAAATTACTTGAACCTTTCAATAATTCAGACTCGTGATTTATCAAGTAAATGTACTCAACATCTACTCAAATCATCTGTGAAGTAAGAACATAACGATATCCACTACATGCCTCAGCTTTTACTGAAAACGAGGCTTTCAGTCATCTTGCCCATGTGGTATGATTTGCATGTCTCAAGTGATTCAAAATCAAGTGAGTCCAAACGGTCCATTTGCATGGAGTTTCTTCATGCATATACACCAATAGACATGGTTCGCATGTCTCAAACTTTTCAAAAACGAGTGAGCCCAAAGATCCATCAACATGGAGCTTCTTCATGCGTTTTATACCGATATGACTTACGTGGCAGTGCCACAAGTAGGTGGTACTATCATTACTATCTTATATCTTTTGGCATGAACATGTGTATCACTACGATCGAGATTCAATAAACCATTCATTTTAGGTGCAAGACCATTGAAGGTATTATTCAAATAAACAGAGTAACCATTATTCTCCTTAAATGAATAACCGTATTGCGATAGACATAATCCAATCATGTCTATGCTCAACGCAAACACCAATCTCGATGGTAGAGGGAGCGTGCGATGCTTGATCATATCAACATTGAAACACTTCCAACACATATCGTCAGCTCACCTTTAGCTAGTCTCCGTTTATTCCGTAGCTTTATTTCGAGTTACTAACACTTAGCAACCGAACCGGTATCTAATACCCTGGTGCTACTAGGAGTACTAGTAAAGTACACATCAACACAATGTATATCCAATATACTTCTATCGACCTTGCCAGCCTTCTAATCTACCAAGTATCTAGGGTAATTCTGCTCCAGTGGCTGTTCCCCTTATTACAGAAGCACTTAGTCTCGGGTTTGGGTTCAACCTTGGGTTTCTTCACTAGAGCAGCAGCTGAATTGCCGTTTCATGAAGTATCCCTTCTTGCCCTTGCCCTTCTTGAAACTAGTGGTTTCACCAACCATCAACAATTGATGCTCCTTCTTGATTTCTACTTTCTGCGGTGTCAAACATCGCGAATATCTCAAGGATCATCATATATATCCCTGATATATTATAGTTCAACATCACGAAGCTCTAGCAGCTTGGTGGTAATGACTTCGGAGAAACATCACTATCTCATCTGGAAGATCAACTCCCACGCGATTCAAGCATGATTGTTTGATCATCTTATCTCAATGTCTTTTTGGAAGATCAACTCCCACTTTTGTGATTGTTGTACTCAGACAATCTGAGCACAAGCTCAACAATTGAGCTTTTCTCCCTTAGTTTGCAGGCTAAGAAAATCGTCGGAGGTCTTATACCTCTTGACGTGGGCACGAGCCTGAAATCCCAATTTCAGCCCTCGAAACATCTCATATGTTTCGCGACGTTTCAAAAACCGTCTTCGGTGCCTCAACTCTAAACCGTTTAACTGAACTATCACGTAGTTATCAAAATGTGTATGTCAGATGTTCGCAACATCCACAGACGACGTTCGAGGTTCAGCACACTGAGCGGTGCATTAAGGACATAAGCCTTCTATGAAGCAATGAGGACAATCCTCAGTTTACGGACCTAGTCCGCATAATTGCTACTATCAACTTTCAACTAAATTTTCTCTAGGAACATATCTAAACAGTAGAACTGAAGCGCGAGCTACGACATAATTTGCAAAGATCTTTTGACTATGTTCAGGATAATTAAGTTCATCTTATGAACTCCCACTCAGATAGACATCCCTCTAGTCATCTAAGTGATTACATGATCCGAGTCAACTAGGCCGTGTCCGATCATCACGTGAGACGGACTAGTCAACATCGGTGAACATCTTCATGTTGATCGTATCTTCTATACGACTCATGCTCGACCTTTCGGTCTTCTGTGTTCCGAGGCCATGTCTGTACATGCTAGGCTCGTCAAGTTCAACCTAAGTGTTTGCATGTGTAAATCTGTCTTACACCCGTTGTATGTGAACGTAAGATCTATCACACCCGATCATCACGTGGTGCTTCGAAACGACGAACTGTAGCAACGGTGCACAGTTAGGGGAGAACACTTCTTGAAATTTTAATGAGGGATCATCTTATTTTACTACCGTCGTATCTAAGCAAATAAGATGTATAAACATGATAAACATCACATGCAATCAAAATAGTGACATGATATGGCCAATATCATATCATCCTTTGATCTCCATCTTCTTGGGGCTCCATGATCATCTTGTCACCGGCATGACACCATGATCTCCATCATCATGATCTCCATCATCGTGTCTTCCATGAAGTTGTCTCGTCAACTATTACTTCTACTACTATAGCTAACGGTTAGCAATAAAGTAAAGTAATTACATGACGTTTATGTTGACACGCAGGTCATAAATAAATTAAGACAACTCCTATGGCTCCTGCCGGTTGTCATACTCATCGACATGCAAGTCGTGATTCCTATTACAAGAACATGATCCAAAAACAAGTTAGACGTCCTCTAATTGTTGTTTGCATGTTTTACGTGGCTGCTATGGGTTTCTAGCAAGAACGTTTCTTACCTACGCAAAGACCACAACGTGATATGCCAATTGCTATTTACCCTTCATAAGGACCCTTTTCATCGAATTTGATCCGACTAAAGTGGGAGAGACAGACACCCGCCAGCCACCTTATGCAACTAGTGCATGTTTGTCGGTGGAACCGATCTCACGTAAGCGTACGTGTAAGGTTAGTCCAGGCCGCTTCATCCCACAATGTCACCGAATCAAGATTGGACTAGTAACGGTAAGCATATTGAACAAAATCAACGCCCACAACTACTTTGTGTTCTACTCATGCATAGTAACTACGCATAGACCTAGCTCATGATTCCACTGTTGGGGAACGTAGCATAAATTCAAAATTTTCCTACGTGTCACCAAGATCTATCTATGGAGTCATCTAGCAACGAGGGAGGAGTGGATCTACATACCCTTGTAGATCGCGCGCGGAAGCGTTCAAGAGAACGGGGTTGATGGAGTCGTACTCGCCGTGATCCAAATCACCGATGATCCTAGCGCCGAACGGACGGCACCTCCGCGTTCAACACACGTACGGAGCAGCGACGTCTCCTCCTTCTTGATCCAGCAAGGGGGAAGGAGAGGTTGATGGAGATCCAATAGCACGATGGCATGGTGGAAGTAGCGGGATTGCAACAGGGCTTCGCTAAGCGCTGCGGGAGGTGGGGGATGTGTCACAGGAGGGAGAGGGAGGCGCCAGGCCTTAGGTATGGTTGCTCCTCCTTTTCCCCACTATATATAGGGCCAAGGGAGAGGGGGGAGGCGCAGCCCTTGCCCCTTCCTCCAAGGAAGGGTGCGGCCAAGGGGGGGGGAGGAGTCCATCCTCCCCAAGGCACCTCGGAGGTGCCTTCCCCTTTTAGGACTCTCCCCTTCCCTCTCTCTTGGCGCATGGGCCTCTTGGGGCTGGTGCCCTTGGCCCATATAGGCCAAGGCGCACCCCTTACAGCCCATGTGGCCCCCCGGGGCAGGTGGCCCCACCCGGTGGACCCCCGGGACCCTTTCGGTGGTCCTGGTACAATACCGGTGACCCCGAAACTTGTCCTGATGGCCGAAATAGCACTTCCTATATATAATTCTTTACCTCCGGACCATTCCGAAACTCCTCGTGACGTCCGGGATCTCATCTGGGACTCCGAACAACTTTCGGGTTACCGCATACTAATATCTCTATAACCCTAGCGTCACCGAACCTTAAGTGTGTAGACCCTACGGGTTCGGGAGACATGCAGACATGACCGAGATGACTCTCTGGTCAATAACCAACAGTGGGATCTGGATACCCATGTTGGCTCCCACATGTTCCACGATGATCTCATCGGATGAACCATGATGTCAAGGACTTAATCAATCCCGTATGCAATTCCCTTTGTCTAGCGGTACGATACTTGCCCGAGATTTGATCGTCGGTATCCCGATACCTTGTTCAATCTCGTTACCGGCAAGTCTCTTTTACTCGTTCCGTAACACATCATCCCATGATCAACTCCTTGATCACATTGTGCACATTATGATGATGTCCTACCGAGTGGGCCTAGAGATACCTCTCTGTTTACACGGAGTGACAAATCCCAGTCTCGATTCGTGCCAACCCAACAGACACTTTCGGAGATACCCATAGTGTACCTTTATAGCCACCCAGTTACGTTGTGACGTTTGGCACACCCAAAGCATTCCTACGGTATCCGGGAGTTGCACAATCTCATGGTCTAAGGAAATGATACTTGACATTAGAAAAGCTTTAGCATACGAACTACACGATCTTGTGCTATGCTTAGGATTGGGTCTTGTCCATCACATCATTCTCCTAATGATGTGATCCCGTTATCAACGACATCCAATGTCCATGGTCAGGAAACCGTAACCATCCATTGATCAACGAGCTAGTCAACTAGAGGCTTACTAGGGACATGGTGTTGTCTATGTATCCACACATGTATCTGAGTTTCCTATCAATACAATTCTAGCATGGATAATAAACGATTATCATGAACAAGGAAATATAATAATAACCAATTTATTATTGCCTCTAGGGCATATTTCCAACAGTAACCTATATCACACTCCGAAGTCAAACGTGTCTTATGATAAGTGATTGTTGCAGGTTACACAACAGTAGTAATTTGATGCAAGAACATGGTGTGATAGATTGATATTGTATGTTCTAGAAACAGGAACACGTGTCTTATTCAAGTATAATGTGTAAAGTAAGAAGATGGAATTCAACAAAATTAGAAGCAATACAAGATACACATCACACATAACATGCAACCAGATATAACAGTGCCAAGTTAGAGGGAGCACCGGTGATGGTGCACTAGGGGAGACGTGCTCATCATAAACACAACTACGTTGAGTGTCTATGCATGTGTTGTCTTGGAAATAATCTTGGGGGGGATGGAGGAGTAGAAACTGTAGAGGCCCTCCGTTTGGAAGGAGCACCTTTATCCGCTGCCTTGCTAACTTCCTTCCGCTTTATTGATTTTGAATTGTCAAGTAAAACCGACAAGAAAAAGCAATAAAATTCTCTCTTCAGAACTCATTCATGCATGATACTGACAATCACTACTTTGATGTAAGGCAAACACATGATACCAGGATGGAATATGTACGAAAAACATGACGGCATGGCGTGTTCACAACTGTTTGTGTTAACTAAGCAGAAACCATTCCAACAAATAAGAAGCAATGCAAGCTAGACACCACATGAAAGATGCAACCAATATGACTCTGCCAAGTTAAAAGCGTCCCATCATAAATGGAATTTCAACAAATTAGAAGCAGCGCATGCTATAAATCATATGAAAGATGCAACTAATATCGCACTGCATATACTAAAGGTGTCTCGTCATATTGATTGATGCGGGATACAAAAAAACAATAGTTTTATGTAAGGACATGCTTAATAGACAGATGTACTATGTACTAAATATATGAAGGCATGTCACATTAACAGGTATAATGTATAAGCTAAGCACAATAGCACATGCAGTTTAACTAGATTGGAAGAATTACAATCTAGACACCATATGCAACATGCAACCACATATCACGCTGCCAAGTTAGAGCAAGCACCTGTGATGCTAGTGTAGGTGAAATGCGGTAATCAACTACAGAGCTACGTTCACTATCTTCATCTAGCCTTGTTGTTTCTTTAGAATCATGTCAGGAGGCTGACGCTGCATTCTTTAAATGAGGAGTAGTCCACTTGCCTGACTGCCTCATCATAAGTGATTGATGAGGAATACACAAGAACATTAGTTTAATGTAAGAACATGGTTAATACAAAGATGTACTAGTACGTACCAAAAACAGAAAGGCATGTCATATTCAAAGGTATAATGTGTAAGCTAAGCAGATGCAATTTAACCAAATTGGAAGCAATACAAGCTAGACATCCGGCTGGAGTGGTGAGCATGATCATCTAGGACCTGAGAGCCTGGTGGGAGGCGGGCTGCTTCGCCACCATCGCGGCATTTTAGTTGGCTTCCATGTGATGCCTGTCTTTGCTGGGCTTGTCACTGGCTCGACCAGTGCCCTGACTAGCTATTTTGTCTTCTGGTGCTCACGGGATGGTGGTTCATGTAAAAAATATCTTTCCTTATCTTAATAAAGACGGACTTCGGTCTTTACAATACAAGATAGACACCATATGGAACATGTAACCACATATGACACCACGAAGTTAAAGCAAGCACCTGGGATGGTGGCTCATTGAGAGCGAGGTCATCAACTCCAGAGCTACGTTTACCGTCTCCATCTGCTGACACTACACCCTTTATAGCGTTGTAACATGCCGTGCTTACCCGCGTAGAAAGCTGGAGCAACTTCTCTCTTTTCTTTTCTGCTTCTCTTGAGGCAGACTCTGAAATACCCTTGCATAAAAACACAATAGTGAGAGTATGGGTGTGAAGTGTGTGCAGAACTAGTGCACTGTAAAAGTAGCAGATAGCAGGTGGCTGAAAAATAAATGACAGGATACATATGATAGCTCTACAACATTGCATGGCAAACAAAATTAGATTCTACTCCGTATGATTTTGTAATATATGAGCACAGGAAATGCAGATACTCCTCTAGCACACCACCACATGTGGTCATATCAAGATAACAGTCGATTGAAAATAAATAGGCCAGTCGATTTTTTTAATGAACCGTCCGATCTATAAGGAACGGGCAGATGGCCTTCGTCTACCTCCCGCCAGTCACTATTGACGATCTTTCTCAAACCACCAACGACCACCGGCCCAAACCCCTGCCTCCACCGCCCCGCCCTCCCCTTAACCTCACACCACCGCCGTGCTTGGCAGCGCCCCCAGGCCATCCCTTTAATCTCGTCCGACCTCCAGATCGGGCGCCAGTAGCTCTAGGCCCCACACGCCCCTAAGATAAACACCGAGGTGGTGCTTCCCCGGCGTAATAGGCGGACTAGCGCATGTTACGCCGGGGAATGCTTCCGTTAATTGGGAATCAACTGACCAGGAATTGAAATTCAGGGGGACGACGGACCTCTAGCTAAGGTGAAATAGTATATGAGGAGAAACCTTGTGCATCGCGAGTTACCAGGAACATCTAGTATCAAGAAGAAGCGGTCAACTAGTGTCTTCTGTGGGATGAATACCGTGCAAGCAGACACGTAAGATTTGCACGAATAAGGGAAGATGAGTACCCTTATCGGTTGCCAGTGTGGTCTCCTCCATATGTCGCGACGATCTTCTTTTTTCTCCCGGGGGAACCGATGTCTTGGAGAACCGTGGATCCTTGGACAAACCCATGGCCAAATTGTTGACTATGTTGCCATGGCCGTATATCGGCGGAGGTGAAGCAGATCCGAGGCGGCGAAGGACGGCATAGCAGGAACAACTCCGGTGCGGTGGAGGGTGGTGAAGTTGGAGCGACAGCGGTGAGGCGCAGGACGGCGTGGTTGAACTGGCTCAGGTACAGATGGTTCGACCTCGGCTTCAACTACTAGTCGTGGAGGGCGTTGTGGTTGAGGTTGCGGTGGACGACGACGTCGGGGTATTGACTCCAGCGTGATGGAGGAGGGCGGCGGTTGATGGGTGGGATGGGGTGGCGGACGGAGGACACCGGAGTTTCGCGGCTGGTGGAGAGGTAGTTTTTGCGCCCACGGAGTACGAATGGGGAATCGGACGGGTGGGCGGGGGGGAGGGGGAGAACCATGTTTCGGTCCGGGACGCACTTGTTTTTGGCTTTTTTGAACAGAAGATGGGCCGCGCTTGTTTGAAATTTGGGGAAAGTACAAACTTTGCCCCCCTCTTAAATTTCGGACCTACTGCGGGTCAGAGGTAGGATGGTAATCCCAGGACAACCAAAAAGTGGCCGGGAGCGATTTCGGCCGCATGTGTGCTTAGGCGGCCATTGTGTATGAATGTTTTTTGGAGGCGGTTACGTGGCGTCTAGATGAAGCTACAAACCTACCCCGGTTTATACCTTTGGACGTCGGGCCGGTAGGTTTCACGGGTCGGGGTTATTAGAAAAGTAATTTCCTTGTACTACCAAACATTGGTCTCACGCGGTTTCGGGCGAGTAGAGGCTCTTTTGACGCTTCATTCGAAATTTTGAAACACAAGCATTCACGTTTAGAGTACTCTTGAACTTTGAGGATTGACCTAAATAGACAACGTGAAATTTGACCTTGTATGTTTGAAAACCTCATTAAATTATCCGCTTCTTTTTGAAATTTTGACACTTGAAAATCCTATAACTACAATTATTTTGGAATGGAGGAGCAAAATTTGAATCTATTTTGTACACGACTACATATGCTATTATGTACAAAATCAGAGCAAAGATTGGTGCACCCATAATTTAGGTATGATTTACGAATGCCATGATATCAAATTCAAATAATTGAATGGACTTCATGTTGAAGGCGATTTTTTTAAACCACCTTAAGTTGAATTCAAATGTATGCTAGTTCATATGTAGCTATTTATAATGTTGATTGTGTAACTTTCCTATGTATAATGTGCTTTACACACACAGCATGAACTATACTCACATTTATATTCGATTGCTAAAGCGACGCATTATCTGGAGTTCAAAATACTAACTATATGGATCAATTGTGTCGAATAAGAACATAGACATGCTCAAATTCGACAAAATCTAGATGTCTGATGGATCAATGACCGTTCCTTACGCGAATTGCAAATATCATGATCCCATCCTAATATTTGGATACAATTTATATCTTTAATCAATGTGTACATCAGTCTTTTACGTGTAGTTTCACTCTCCATCGGTGGTCTCTCACACATGCTCACACACTCTCTCCCGAGATGTCTTTCTCGCACACATGCTCTCGATATAACTCTCCCTCCCTCTCGTAACCATTTATGACTGTTTTCACTAACTTTTATCACAAGCACTCTTCCTCTCGCAAGCATACACACGCACAATCCCCATCGACCCTTTCTATATACATAGACCTTCCTACGTGTCTCCTGTATGCACATTATCTTTAGGCATGTCTCTCACGCATTGTCTCACACCTCTCTTCCTAATCGACGGGTACGATTCTAGCAGAGCATTCTATAGGATGCCCCTTAAAGTTAGGTTGGATGAATAGTAATATCAGAGATAAAGGGGTTACCTTAGTTTGAGAGCCTAGGGTTACAAATCCTAGCCGGCTTTGTCAGTGAACACAGAGTCCTTCACAATTATGCTATCTTTGTCTTGTACGACTAGTCGTCCATGGGTCTCCCTAAATGCGTCACGGGTCGACCAATGTGGCGCAGGATGGAACCGAACGAAGGGCCTCACCTTGACCCACCGGACCTCACGCGGTGACACACCCTCTGCCCCCACGTCTCGTTATCTTTTCACACCCACACATACCAACACAGACACCACACACAAAAAATATATTCTCCTGGTGCCTCTATCCACTTCCCCCTTGCATATACACACTTAAGGGAATCTCTTGCCGTGACATCATATTCGTCTCTCTCTAGACCACTCTCATTTCTCGTGCTATCTCCCCCCCCGCCGGCCCCTCTATCCACGCCTCTCTCGAATACATAATACATACACATACCTCTCTAGGCCCTGCCAAATGCATCAACTACACATTCACACATGTTACATCACATACCCCATTGATCTAAAAAGCCCTCTCTTCACGTTTATTTCGCATACAACATTTCTTTTGAATAAAGTGTGTCCAAACCATTATTTTAGAATTTCTACATATATACAACATTACAAAGTTATATGGAGGAGTATGAACGCTAATTTGCATTGCATGGTGCCCACAATGATATTTATTCCGCACTGTTGTAGGATCGAAAGTATGTCTAGAGGGGGGGGGTGATTAGACTACTTGACCAAATAAAAACTTAACCTTTTCCCAATTTTAGTTATTGCCAGATTTTAGCTAATTTAGGACAAGTCAAGCAATCATCACATAATTCAAGCAAGCATGCAAAGAGTATATAGGCAGCGGAAAGTAAAGCATGCAACTTGCAAGAATGTAAGGGAAGGGTTTGGAGAAATCAAACGCAATTGGAGACACGGATGTTTTTCCCGTGGTTCGGATAGGTGGTGCTATCCTACATCCACGTTGATGGAGACTTCAACCCACGAAGGGTAATGGTTGCACGAGTCCACACAGGGCTCCACCCAAGGGTAACGGTTGCACAAGTCCACACAGGGCTCCACCCACGAAGGGTCCACGAAGAAGCAACCACCCACAAAGGGTCCACGAAGAAGCAACCTTGTCTATCCCACCATGGCCATCGCCCACACAGGACTTGCCTCACTAGCGGTAGATCTTCACGAAGTAGGCGATCTCCTTGCCCTTACAAACTCCTTGGTTCAACTCCACAATCTTGTCGGAGGCTCCCAAGTGACACCTAGCCAATCTAGGAGACACCACTCTCCAAGAAGTAACAAATGGTGTGTAGGTAATGAACTCCTTGCTCTTGTGCTTCAAATGATAGTCTCCCCAACACTCAACTCTCTCTCATAGGATTTGGATTTGGTGGAAAGAAGATTTGAGTGGAAAGCAACTTGGGAAGGCTAAAGATCAAGATTCATATGGTAGGAATGGAATATCTTGGTCTCAACACATGAGTAGGTGGTTCTCTCTCAGAACATATGAGTTGGAATGGTGTGTGTGTTCTGATGGCTCTCTCATCGAATGAGAAGGAGGTGGAGGGGTATATATAGCCTCCACACAAAATCCAACCGTTACACAGTTTTCCAATCTCGGTGGGACCGAATCAATAAACTCGGTCAGACCGAAAATGTAAACCTAGTGACCGTTAGAGATTTTCTGTGGGACTTACATGCAACTCGGTAGGACCGATATGGTTAGGGTTTGGGCATAACGCAATCTCGGTGAGACCGATTACACAAACTCGGTGAGACCGAATTTGGTAATTAGCTAACCAGAGAGTTGGTCAGGCAAACTCGGTGGGACCGATTTGCTCTTTCGGTGAGACCGAGTGGAACTCGGTGAGACCGAAAAGTTACAAAGGGGAAACACTGAGTTTACATTGCAATCTCGGTGGGACCGATTCGCTCTTTCGGTGAGACCGAAAAGTTACAAAAGGGAAACAGAGAGTTTGCAACCCCATCTCAGTGAGACCGAGATCCATATCGGTAGGACCGAATTGCTAGGGTTTGGCAGTGGCTAATGACAAGTGAAAACTCGATGACGCCGGATAGGAAGAATCGGTAGGACCGAGTTTGGCTTAGGGTTTTGGAGCATATAACTAAGCACATGAAGCAAGAGGCTCATTAAGAAACACCTCATCCCTCCTTAATAGTATTGGCTTTTCCTAAAGACTCAATGTGATCTTGGATCACTAAAATGTAAAATGAAGAGTCTTGAGCTTTTGAGCTTGAGCCAATCCTTTTTCCTTAGCATTTTGAGGGTTCCACTTTCACATCCATGCCATGCCAATCATTGAGCTTTCCTGAAATAATCATCTTGGAATAGCATTAGCTCAATGAGCTATATGTTGTTATGAATTACCAAAACCACCTAGGGAAAGTTGCACTTTCAATCTCCCCCTTTTTGGTAATTGATGACAACATATAGATCAAAGCTTCGACAAATGATAATAAGCATGAAATATATCGTCGCTTTGAGAAGTATGTGATAAGTAAGAGCTCCCCCTAAATTTGTGCATATTTAAAATTTGCTTTGGACTGCAAATGCACAAGGAGTTAGAGTCATGGGTTACTCTTCCATGTCACATACATCTTGGTGGAGCGCTTAAAATGATAAGAATGAAATACATGCACTCATCACCAAGAATAGTGAATGATCACATAAGATAGATAAGGTAATAGCATTCATCAATGTCTCACAAGCATAGTATCTCAAGCACTCAAAAGCAAACAAGTTTGAAAAACCACCAAATAAAGCAAGAGAGAAAAGCAACACTCTCTCTCTCGAAGCCTATGATCTATACATCTTCTCCCCCTTTGGCAACAAGTTACCAAAAAGTTCCTAGAAAATGCATAGCACTAGATCGACGCTCAGGCTTGATCTTCTGGTGGTGGTGGAGTCCGGATCACTCCAAGGACGAAGGCTTCGGTAGATGCTGAAGTAGATGCTGGAGTTGGAGCTGAAGTAGATGCTGGAGCTGGTGGAACTGAGGCTGTGGCTAGTGCTGAGGTGGTGGCTCTTGTGTCAGCAACTGGCACGGCAGACGACCTCGGGCCTCGTGGCACTCTGGCAAAGGCATGAGTGGTAGTCCTGCCTCTCCTCTCCTGCATGTCCTCCTGGAGCTGCTCCACTGTAGACTGAACTTTCGTTACTTTAACATCCAAGTCATAGAACTTCTGCTCCATGATTCTCTCTAGGCTATGCTGATTCTGAGTGAGGGTGGCCAGACTTTGCTCAATCCTCAGCATGGATGCAATCAAGTAACCAAGCTGCTCTTGTTTGGTCTTCAAGAAGTATTCAGATGCCTCCTCTTGAGTTGGCATCTTGGCAGCTTTCTCCTTCCTCGCCTTCTCCTTCTTTGCGTAAGCTTGTGCAGACGACGGTTCATTCTCAGTCATGACAACTTCATTGTCCTCAAAATCTGGACGGATGGGCAAATGTTCCTTGTCCAACAAATATATGCCCGTGCCCATCTTGGAGTTGATGAGCTCCTGAATCTGAGGGGCATATCCGCAACTCCTCTTCTGGTCTGCTGCAGTCCTCTTGATTGTTTCCACTATGAGGCTCATCACTTTGAACTTCTGGGGCACATCAAACACATGTAGCAAGTTGATAGCATGGCCTCTGATCATCTTGTGATCACCTGACTTGGGCAATAAGGTGTGCCTCAAGATCCAATTGATAGTCGGGAGCCCTGACAGAAGGTAATGTACTGAGCCAAACTTGAAGGTATCAAGTGCTTCATTTGGGATCTCCTTGTACATATTGGACATTGAGTTGTGGTCCATCTTCTTCTTGGCATAGATATCCAAGTCATCATCTTGCTCCTCTGGGGCATTAATGATCTGTGCCCACTCAGCAACTGTGGATTGGTACCTTGTACCCTCAGACATCCATGTGATCCTCCCATCTAGATAAAAATGTGCCGTGGAGTAGAACTGCATTATAAGCTCCTCATTCCACTTTGTGAGCTTCTGCCCAACAAAGTCAGCTACTCCACAAGCTATGAAGCTGTCTTGCACTCCAGGATAGTGCTCCTCATTGTCCTTGATGTATGTCCAATCAACCCATCTCATATCACAGACAATGGGCTTCTTATCTAGCAGCACTGTCTCATAGAAGTCCTGCTGCTCCTTGGTGTGAAATCTATAGTACACAGCAGTCCTTCTCCTTGAAGCATATGGGTCTGCTTCTCTCCATTTCCTTAGTCCTGAATCTCTCCTAAGCTTCATGTCCTCAGCCACAGGATGATCATCGTTGTGGTCTGGGATCTTGGGCTTTAGCTTCCTTAGGACATTCTCTTCCTCTTCTTCTGCAACAGTCTCAGGCACTGGGGCCTTGTTCTTCTGAGCTGCAGGAATGCTTCTTGTGTTCCTCTTTGGCTTTGGCTTTGGAGCTGGCTTGGCCTTGGAAGCAGCTCCCCCTGATTTTATGGCATCTCCCATTAGCTTGGGTGCCTTGGGTGCTGGTGCAGCTACTTCTTCTTCTTCTTCTTCTTCTTCTTCTTCTTCTTCCTCTTCCATGATGGAAGCTTTGCCAAGCACTCTAGCCACAGTCTTCTTCACCCTTTCCTTTCTTTTCTTGCCCTCAGCTGCAACTGGCTCTATGGGCTTCTCAGTTGACATTCTGGCGTTTGACATTGGCTGCCTGCCTGCTGGCCTTTTGATTTTCAGGCCTGGCTTAGTGCCTTGAGCTGGCTCAACTCTCTTGGAAGTGGCCTCTTCCTCTGCCACATAATCTTCATCTTCGGAATCAGAAGTCCTCTTCTTCCTCTGTCTCGTGGCAGCCTTTGGCAGGTTGCTAGGAGTGCTCCTGCTGCCTTCATCAGAAGAACTGGAGGGACTAGTGCCCTCACTCATCACCACTTGCTGTTCTGACACATTCTGGCTATCACTTTGATCAGACATGCTGCAAACTGATTGCTGACCCTGTGAACAGATTATAGATGAGGTAGAAAGGATGAGCATCACAAAATGCAGAGATTTTTGCAAAAGAATGATCCAAAAACTTCGTTTTAGTTTCCCACTAAAATCATCTCGGATCTACCAATTTTCAAACTCGGTGATATCGAAGCAGTTTTGGAACCTAAACTAATGTAATGCTGGAGATAAGGGTTTGTGATGGGTACTTGGTATGTCTTGACTTGCAACGGCGCCACAAGTGACTCGTTGTCGGGAGTCAAATCTTGACTTGTATTGCGCGAGCCTCCCCGGCAACGGCACCGGAAATCCTTCTTGCTACCTCTTGAGCACTGCGTTGGTTTTCCCTTGAAGAGGAAAGGGTGATGCATCAAAGTAGCGTAAGTATTTCCCTCAGTTTTTGAGAACCAAGGTATCAATCCAGTAGGAGGCCGCGCACGAGTCCCTCACACCTACACAAACAAATAAATCCTCGCAACCAACGCGATAAGGGGTTGTCAATCCCTACACGGTCACTTACGAGAGTGAGATCTGATAGATATGATAGGATAATATTTTTGGTATTTTTATGATAAAGAGAAATAAAATATGCAAGTAAAATAAATAGCAAAGGAAATAACTAAGTATTGGAAGATTAATATGATGGAAGATAGACCCGGGGGCCATAGGTTTCACTAGTGGCTTCTCTTGAGAGCATAAATATTTACGGTGGGTGAACAAATTACTGTTGAGCAGTTGACAGAATTGAGCATAGTTATGAGAATATCTAGGTATGATCATGTATATAGGCATCACGTCCGAAACAAGTAGACCGACTCCTGCCTGCATCTACTACTATTACTCCACACATCGACCGCTATCCATCATGCATCTAGAGTATTAAGTTCAAGAGAACAGAGTAACGCTTTAAGCAAGATGACATGATGTAGAGGGATAAACTCATGCAATATGATATAAACCCCATCTTGTTATCCTCGATGGCAACAATACAATACGTGCCTTGCTGCCCCTACTGTCACTGGGAAAGGACACCGCAAGATTGAACCTAAAGCTAAGCACTTCTCCCATTGCAAGAAAGATCAATCTAGTAGGCCAAACCAAACTGATAATTCGAACAAAGAGACTTGCAAAGATAACCAATCATACATAAAAGAATTCAAAGAAGATTCAAATATTGTTCATAGATAAACTTGATCATAAACCCACAATTCATCGATCTCAACAAACACACCGCAAAAGAAGATTACATCGAATAGATCTCCACAAGAGAGGGGGAGAACTTTGTATTGAGATCCAGAAAGAGAGAAGAAGCCATCTAGCTAATAACTATGGACATGTAGGTCTGAAGTAAACTACTCACACTTCATTGGAGAGGCTATGGTGTTGATGTAGAAGCCCTCCGTGATTGATACCCCCTCCGACGGAGCTCCATAAAATGCCCCAAGATGGGATCTCGTGGATACAGAAAGTTACGGCGGTGGAATTAGGGTTTTGGCTCCGTATCTGGTAGTTTGGGGGTACGTAGGTATATATAGGAGGAAGGAGTACGTCGGTGGAGCAACAGGGGGCCCACGAGGGTGGAGGGCGCCTGGGGGGGGGGGTAGGTGCGCCCCTACCTTGTGCCTTCCTTGTTGATTGCTTGATGTAGGGTCCAAGTCCTCTGGATCATGTTCATTCTGAAAATCACGTTCCCGAAGGTTTCATTCCGTTTGGACTCCGTTTGATATTCTTTTTCTGCGAAACCCTAAAATAGGCAAAAAAACAGCAATTCTAGGCTGGGCCTCCGGTTAATAGGTTAGTCCCAAAAATAATATAAAAGTGTATAATAAAGCCCAATAATGTCCAAAACAGAATATAATATAGCATGGAACAATCAAAAATTATAGATACGTTGGAGACGTATCACACGTGGATTATGCGGGCGCTCTGCACGGACGAGAGCACCGCCCGGTTCAAGTCGAGGATGTCCGGTTCCGCCTGCAGGAGGACCTCGATGGCAGTGGCATCCGCGCACTCCGCGTCGAGTCGAGCCTCCGCCGCCCGGTTCAAGTCCAGGACGTCCGGTTCTGCCTGCAGGAGGGCCTCGATGAGAGCGGCATCCGCGCGCTCCACGTTGAGTTGAGCCTCTGCCGCCCGGTTCAAGTCTAGGACGTCCGGTTCCGCCTGCAGGAGGGCCTTGATGGCAGCGGCATCCGCATGCTCCGCCTGAAGTTGAGCCCCGCCGCCCGGTTCACATCCACGACATCCGGTTTCGCCTGTGGGAGAGCCTCGATGGCAGCGGCATGCGTGCGCTCCGCGTCGAGTTGAGCCTCTGCCTCCCGGTCCTCCTTTAGTATCGCCAGGTTGAACCGCTGGTCCGCCTGCACCATGGGGGACTCAGACACCGGCACGAAGTCGATGTCCATTGTCTCATACCCATCGGGGGCCTTCTGCGCCGCGACCTCCGCCATGAACATTGGATCGGCTTCCTCCTCCTCGTAGCTTCGCTCCAGAGAACTCGGGGATTGGCCCGCCACAAAGCGAGCTTGGGAACGGAGGTTTGTGGCGCCGACCGCCACTGTGATTTCTGCACGGCGCTCCGGCGTCAGCATCTTGTAGTACGTGATCTTGCGGCGCACCATGGCTTTCCGGCGAACTAGGGGACGCTTGATGCGGGCTAGGGGATCGAAAGGTGGGGGAAGGGGCTGGAGATTAGGTGTGATTTTAGGGCAGTGGCTGGCGTAGGCCGAGCAGCGAAGGTTCTGGTGTGGATAGTGGTTCCGGTGACGACCGGTCAATCAGTTTTGACTGTACATCACTCTTGTCGCGTTCGCGTTGCAGCCCGGCAAGCTGGACCCTCCACGTCGCTCACCGAATGGAACACACTTCGTCTTGCATTTTCGCTCGCTTGTGGGACCGCAGTTGAGAGCAAACCGACGTCCCTCCCCCTCCCCCGCACGCATCATTTATACTACCACTCCCTCCGTTTTATGCGGAGTAAATAAAAACAGAGGGAGTATACTATGGATGAGGATACCCTGACGTGGCCGAACCCATTGAGTAACTGACATGTGGGGCCTAGCAAGCATGGGGTCCGCCAGTAAGTGACCGAAAGGGAGGGTAAGGCAGGGATACCTACGTCAGAGGATCCACTTCCACTACTACTCCCTCCTTCCATTTACTATACAGGGCCTAATGCGTTTTTCGAGGCTAACTTTGACCAAATGTTAGAGTAATAATATATGACATGCAACTTACACAAAGCATACTCCCCTTACTTTTTCACATCTCTCTCCTCCACATAGGCCCTATATAAATGGAAGGAGGGAGTACTACTATGAGCACTGCATACTCTAGTACAGATGTTGTCAGTACTCCACTAGTACTATTGGACAGGGAGCTTAAAAGTTACTATTGAACTGGCTATATGTGGCGAAATCCTAGTAAGAAGAGCATGTGCGAGAACTAGAACATTCACGTGGTTGAAAACAAATTGGAAACCATCTCGAGTACAAATCTAGGAGTACTTACGAATCTAACGATATTGATTGGGCGTTGTTGAATGTTGATACTTTTTTTATCAAAGTAGAGATACTTTGACTACACATAAAACTTATATGTAAACTAGAAAGGATAGGAGGGAGTATATTGTACGTTCAAAAACGAAACGAACATTGAATACCCTTTATATATGATTTGCGGATGCTATGATCACCGGTTCAAAATTTTGAATCCGCCTTAGGTATCACACATGCCCCCACTCGTTCTCTCTCGATTTCATCTCGGGGTCCGGAGATTGATTGAAAGAGGACTAGGGTGGGTACAATATGTTCGTTTCGCTTATGAACGTACAATATACTCCCTCTGATCCCCACAGACCCCCCTGCGGGTCATTTCTATCATAGAAACATACCAAACCTTTATCTCCTTGCACGACACGCAATTGATCTCTGAACATCAATCGATCTCGTCAACATGTTTCGAGGCATGAACCGAATGGGATGTCAAACTAAGATGCGAAGTGACACGTAGTGGATGCAAAGTGAAACTTTAAATGAACCGTTTGTTTGTATGCATGCCGAACAAATTACAAAACATTGGAAATACAAGCATGGTCTAGGCCCACATGCGAATGATACTCGGCGGAATGTTCAAATGAGGCATCCGGGAGGATGGACTCGACCGGAGGGCGACATGATCGATGGAGAAGAGGGTTGGAGAGGAATGAGAAATAAGCAAAAGCCACATGATTATACTTGGATGACTCAAATAAACAATAAGTTTTCTCGCTTGGCCTACATAGTGAAAGGCCTAATGCGCAACGCGGAGCACTCACGCTCGAATATGGCTAGGAAAACAGGGAAACCGACATGTGGGGCACACCTGTCGGGACGACGTAGCGTAGACTAGTCCAATGGAGGAGCTGGCCCACGAACTCCTCACCACCGGCAACCGTTCATGTGGGTCATGGGGGACAACAACGTGGCGCAACTCCAGCACCGCCTCTGGACACGGCGACCGCGGTGAGTGATACGCTCATCGTCGCTAGACACGGTCGGTTTCAGTGTGCCGAGGGTGGCGTTAGTGCAGTGATATGTCTCCAACGTATCTATAATTTTTGATTGCTCCATGCTATATTATCTACTGTTTTGGGCAATATTGGGCTTTATTTTCCATTTTTATATTATTTTTGGGACTAACCTATTAATCGGAGGCCCATCCCAGATTTGCTGTTTTATGGCTATTTCAGTGTTTCGAAGAAAAAGGAATATCAAACGGAGTCGAAACGGAACGAAATCAACTCGAGAAGTTATTTTTGGAAGGAAACCTACCGGATAGACTTGGACCCTACGTCAAAAGATGAAGGAGGTGCTCACGAGGGTAGGGGGCACGCCCACCCCCCTGGGGCGCGCCCCCCTGCCTCGTGCCCCCCCCCTTCGGTCCACCAACGTACTCCTTTCACCCATATAACCTACGTATCGTAAAACTTCCAGAACGGACAATAGATCGGGAGTTCCGCCGCCAGAAGCCTCCATAGCCACCGAAAACCAATCTAGACCCGTTCCGGCACCCTGCCGGAGGGGGAATCCCTCTCCGTGGCCATCTTCATCATCCCGGTGATCTCCATGACGAGGAGGGAGTAGTTCTCCCTCGGGGCTGAGGGTATGTACCAGTAGCTATGTGTTTGATCTCTCTCGCTCTCTCGTGTTCTTGAGGTGATACGATCTTGATGTATCGCGAGCTTTGCTATTATATTTGGATCCTATGATGTTTCTTCCCCCCTATACTCTCTTGTAATGAATTAAGTTTCCCCTTTGAAGTAATCTTATCGGATTGAGTCTTTAAAGATTTGAGAACACTTGATGTATGTCTTGCCGTGGATATCTGTGGTGACAATGGGATATCATGTGATTCACTTGATGTATGTTTTGGTGATCAACTTGCGGGTTCCGCCCATGAACCTATGCATAGGGGTTGGCAAACGTTTTCGTCGTGATTCTCCGGTAGAACTTTGGGGCACTCTTTGAGGTCCTTTATGTTGGTTGAATAGATGAATCTGAGATTGTGTGACGCATAACGTATAATCATACCCACGGATACTTGAGGTGACATTGGAGTATCTAGGTGACATTAGGGTTTTGATTGATTTGTGTCTTAAGGTGTTATTCTAGTACGAACTCTAGGGCTGTTTGTGACACTTATAGGAATAGCCCAACGGATTGATTGGAAAGAATAACTTTGAGGTGGTTTCGTACCCTACCATAATCTCTTCGTTTGTTCTCCGCTATTAGTGACTTTGGAGTGACTCTTTGTTGCATGTCGAGGGATAGTTATATGATCCAATTATGTTATCATAGTTGAGAGAACTTACACTAGTGAAAGTATGAACCCTAGGCCTTATTTCCACACATTGCAATACCGTTTACGCTCACTTTTATCATTCATTACCTTGCTGTTTTTATAATTTCAGATTACAAAAACCTTTATCTACTATCCATATACCACTTGTATCACCATCTCTTCGCCGAACTAGTGCACCTATACAATTTACCATTGTATTGGGTGTGTTGGGGACACAAGAGACTCTTTGTTATTTGGTTGCAGGGTTGCTTGAGAGAGACCATCTTCATCCTACGCCTCCTACGGATCGATAAACCTTAGGTCATCCACTTGAGGGAAATTTGCTACTATCCTACAAACCTCTGCACTTGGAGGCCCAACAATGTCTACAAGAAGAAGGTTGTGTAGTAGACATCAAGCTCTTTTCTGGCGCCGTTGCCGGGGAGGTGAGTGCTTGAAGGTATATCTTTAGATATTTCAATCGAGTCTTTTAGTTTCTTGTTTTATCACTAGTTTAGTTTATAAAAGAAAACTATAAAAAATGGAATTAAGTTTGTCTCATACGCTTCACCTTTTTAATATCTTTCGTGAGTATGATGGAAAGGATAATTGTGCTCAAGTGCTAGAAGAAGAAATCTATAAAATGTTTGGCACTAAATATTTGAATGATGAGCATGATTGCAATGTTGTTAGTATGAATTCCTTGAATATCCATGATGCTAATGATACGCAAAGCCACAAGCTTGGGGAAGCTATGTTTGATGAAGATGATATTTTTTGTCCCCCAAGTTTTGATGAGAAAATTTATTATGATGAAAGCATGCCTCCTATATATGATGATTATTGTGATGACACGTATGCTTTAAAGAATAATGATAACAATGAAACTTGTCGTCTTGATTTCAATTTTCAATCCCATGATAGTTACTTTGTTGAGTTTGCTCCCACTATTATTCATGAGAAGAATTTTGCTTGTGTGGAGAGTAGTAAAATTTCTATGCTTGTAGATCATGAAAAGAATGCTTTAGGTGCTGGTTATATTGTTGAATTCATTCATGATGCTACTGAAAATTATTATGAGGGAGGAATATATGCTTGTAGGAATTGCAATAATATCAAGTTTCCTCTCTATGTGCTTAAGATTTTGAAGTTATGCTTGTTTTGCTTTCCTATGCTAGTTGATTATTGTTCCCATAAATTGTTTGCTCACAAAATCCCTATGCATGGGAAGTGGGTTAGGCTTAAATGTGCTAGTTATATTCTTCATGATGCTCTCTTTATGTTACAATTCTTATCTTTTATGTGAGCATCATTGAAATCATCATGCCTAGCTAGGGGCGTTAAACGATAGCGCTTGTTGGGAGGCAATCCAATTTTATTTTTGTTCCTGTTTAGTAATAAATAATTCATCTATCCTCTGTTTAGATGTGGTTTTATGTGTTTAATTAGTGTTTGTGCCAAGTAGAACCTTTGGGAAGACTTTGGGAAAGTATTGTTGATCATGCTGTCAAAAACAGAAACTTTAGTGCTCACGAGAATTGCTGTCATTTTTATTTGGAGAGTGATATTTTGTTAATTCTTTTTGAAGATGATTAATAGATAAATTCCTCAGGTCCAGCAATTTATTTGAGAAATTTATGAGTTCCATAAGTATACGATTGATCCAGATTACTACAGACTGTTCTGTTTTTGACAGATTCTGTTTTCGATGTGTTGTTTGCTTATTTTGATGAATCTATGGCTAGTAAAATAGTTTATAAACCATAGAGAAGTTGGAATAAAGTAGGTTTAACACCAATATCAATATATAATGAGTTCATTACAGTACCTTGAAGTGGTCTTTTGTTTTCTTATACTAACGGAGCTTACGAGTTTTCTGTTAAGTTTTGTGTTGTGAAGTTTTCAAGTTTTGGGTAAGGATTTGATGGACTATGGAATAAGGAGTGGAAAGAGCCTAAGCTTGGGGATTCCCAAGGCGCCCCAAGGTAATATTAAAGGACAACCAAGAGCCTAAGCTTGGGGATGCCCCGGAAGGCATCCCCTCCTTCGTCTTCGTTCATCGGTAACTTTACTTGGAGCTATATTTTTATTCGCCACATGATATGTGTTTTGCTTGGAGCGTCAATTTATTTTGTTAGGATTTGATTGCTGTTATTTAGAATAATGTTTTGCATCTTTTATTTCAATAAAAGTGGCATTGATAGCCTTTACTATGCCTATTTTAGAAGTCCACATGTTGCTGTTTGAAAACAGAAAGTTTACCGCTGTTGCAATAATTCCCTAGAAAAGTCAGAATGTGATAAAATGTCGAAACCTTTTGCATATTAAGCTCTGATAAATTTACTACAGTGGGAATTTTCTTTCATAATAGTTGGAGCTAGGGAAGTATGGATGTTGCTGCATTATTTACAGACTATCCTGTCTAGGCAGATTGTTGTTATGTTTGCATTGTTTGCATATGTTTGCTTCTTTAATGATTCTATTTGAGTATAGGACTATTAAATATGCAGAGGAATTTAGTATGCAATGTTTAATAATAATTTTAGTGATTTTATGCAGTAGAGCATGATAAGGTTTTTGCAATGGTTTATACTAACTTATCTCACGAGTCCTTGTTGAGTTTTGTGTGGATGAAGCTTTTGAGATTTAGGGAGACCGTGATATGAGAGGAATTAAGGAGACACAAAAGCTCAAGCTTGGGGATTCCCAAGGCACCTCAAGATAATATTTCAAGAAGTCTCATGCGTCTAAGCTTGGGGATGCCCCGGTTGGTATCCTACCTTTCTTCTTCAACAAACTATCGGTTAGTATCGGTTGATCCTAAGTTTTTGCTTCTTCACATGATGTATGCTATTCTTAGATGTCATTTTATTTAGTTTTTCTTGCTGTTTGAATAAAGTATCAAGGTCTGAAATTATTGAATGGGAGAGTCTTCACATAGTTGCAGAATTATTCGACTACTCATTGATCTTCACTTATATCTTTTGGAGTAGTTTGTCATTTGCTCTAGTGCTTCACTTATATCCTTTTAGAGCATGGTGGTGGTTTTATTTTGAAGAAATAGATGAACTCTAATGCTTCGCTTAGATTATTTTGAGAGTCTTAAATAGCATGGTAATTTGCTTAAAATCCTAATATGCTAGGTATTCAAGATTAGTAAAAATTTCTTATGAGTGTGTTGAATACTAAGAGAAGTTTGATGCTTGATGATTGTTTTGAGATATGGAGATGGTGATATTAGAGTCATGATAGTTGAGTGGTTATGAATTTGAGAAATACTTGTGTTGAAGTTTGTGATTCCCGTAGCATGCACGTATGGTGAACCGTTATGTGATGAAGTCGGAGCATGATTTATTTATTGATTGTCTTCCTTATGAGTGGCGGTCGGGGACGGGCGATGGTCTTTTCCTACCAATCTATCCCCCTAGGAGCATGCGCGTAGTACGTTGTTTCGATAACTAATAGATTTTTGCAATAAGTATGTGAGTTCTTTATGACTAATGTTGAGTCCAAGGATTATATGCACTCTCACCCTTCCACCATTGCTAGCCTCTCTAGTACCGCGCAACTTTCGCCGGTACCATGAACCCACCATATACCTTCCTCAAAACAGACACCATACCTACCTATTGTGGCATTTCCATAGCCATTCCGAGATATATTGCCATGCAACTTTCCACCGTTCCGTTTATGACACACTCCATCATTGTCATATTGCTTAGCATGATCATGTAGTTGACATCGTATTTGTGGCAAAGCCACCATTCATAATTCTTTCATACATGTCACTCATGAATCATTGCATATCCCGGTACACCGCCGGAGGCATTCATATAGAGTCATATCTTTTTCTAAGTATCGAGTTGTAAGTAAATAAAAGTGTGATGATCATCATTATTAGAGCATTGTCCCAGTGAGGAAAGGATGATGGAGACTATGATTCCCCCATAAGTTGGGATGAGACTCCGGACAAAAATAAATAAATAAAAGAGGCCAAAGAAGCCCAAATAAAAAAAGATAAAATAGGCCATAAAAAAGAGAAGGCCCAAATAAAAAAATAAAAAAATGAGAGAAAAAGAGAGAAGGGGCAATGCTACTATCCTTTTACCACACTTGTGCTTCAAAATAGCACCATGATCTTCATGATAGAGAGTCTCCTATGTTGTCACTTTCATATACTAGTGGGAATCTTTCTTTACAGAACTTGGCTTGTATATTCCAATGATGGGCTTCCTCAAAATGCCCTAGGTCTCCGTGAGCAAGCAAGTTGGATGCACGCCCACTTAGTTTCTTTTTGAGCTTTCATACACTTATAGCTCTAGTGCATCTGTTGCATGGCAATCCCTACTCACTCACATTGATATCTATTGATGGGCATCTCCATAGCCCGTTGATACGCCTAGTTGATGTGAGACTATCTTCTCCCTTTTTGTCTTCTCCACAACCACCATTTTATTCCACCTATAGTGCTATATTCATGGCTCACGCTCATGTATTGTGAGAAGATTGAAAAAGTTTGAGAACATCAAAAGTATGAAACAATTGCTTGGCTTGTCATCGGGGTTGTGCATGATTTAAATATTTTGTGTGGTGAAGATAGAGCATAGCTAGACTATATGATTTTGTAGGGATAGCTTTCTTTGGCCATGTTATTTTGAGAAAACATAATTGCCTAGTTAGTATGCTTGAAGTATTATTGTTTTTATGTCAATATTAAACTTTTGTCTTGAATCTAATGGATATGAATATTCATGCCACAATTAAGAAGAATTACATTGAAATTATGCCAAGTAGCACTCCGCATCAAAAATTCCGTTTTTATCATTTACCTACTCGAGGACGAGCAGGAATTAAGCTTGGGGATGCTGATAACGTATCTATAATTTTTGATTGCTCCATGCTATATTATTTACTGTTTTGGGCAATATTGGGCTTTATTTTCCACTTTTATATTATTTTTGGGACTAACCTATTAACCGGAGGCCCAGCCCAGATTTACTGTTTTATGCCTATTTCAGTGTTTCGAAGAAAAAGGAATATCAAACGGAGTCGAAACGGAACGAAATCAACTCGAGAAGTTATTTTTGGAAGGAAACCTACCGGATAGACTTGGACCCTATGTCAGAAGATGAAGGAGGTGCTCACGAGGGTAGGGGGCGCGCCCACCCCCCTGGGGCGTGCCCCACTGCCTCGTGCCCCCCCTTCGGTCCACCAACGTACTCCTTTCACCCATATAACCTACGTATCGTAAAACTTCTAGAACGGACAATAGATCGGGAGTTCCGCCACCAGAAGCCTCCATAGCCACCGAAAACCAATCTAGACCCGTTCCGGCACCCTGCTGGAGGGGGAATCCCTCTCCGTGGCCATCTTCATCATCCCGGTGATCTCCATGACGAGGAGGGAGTAGTTCTCCCTCGGGGCTGAGGGTATGTACCAGTAGCTATGTGTTTGATCTCTCTCTCTCTCTCGTGTTCTTGAGGTGATACGATCTTGATGTATCGCGAGCTTTGCTATTATATTTGGATCCTATGATGTTTCTTCCCCCCTATACTCTCTTGTAATGAATTGAGTTTCCCCTTTGAAGTAATCTTATCGAATTGAGTCTTTAAAGATTTGAGAACACTTGATGTATGTCTTGCCGTGGATATCTGTGGTGACAATGGGATATCATGTGATTCACTTGATGTATGTTTTGGTGATCAACTTGCGGGTTCCGCCCATGAACCTATGCATAGGGGTTGGCACACGTTTTCGTCGTGATTCTCCGGTAGAACTTTGGGGCACTCTTTGAGGTCCTTTATGTTGGTTGAATAGATGAATCTGAGATTGTGTGACGCATAACATATAATCATACCCACGGATACTTGAGGTGACATTGGAGTATCTAGGTGACATTAGGGTTTTGATTGATTTGTGTCTTAAGGTGTTATTCTAGTACGAACTCTAGGGATATTTGTGACACTTATAGGAATAGCCCAAAAGATTGATTGGAAAGAATAACTTTGAGGTGGTTTCATACCCTACCATAATCTCTTCGTTTGTTCTCCGCTATTAGTGACTTTGGAGTGACTCTTTGTGGCATGTCAAGGGATAATTATATGATCCAATTATGTTATCATTGTTGAGAGAACTTACACTAGTGAAAGTATGAACCCTAGGCCTTATTTCCACACATTGCAATACCGTTTACGCTCACTTTTATCATTCATTACCTTGCTGTTTTTATAATTTCAGATTACAAAAACCTTTATCTACTATCCATATACCACTTGTATCACCATCTCTTCGCCGAACTAGTGCACCTATACAATATACCATTGTATTGGGTTTGTTGGGGACACAAGAGACTCTTTGTTATTTGGTTGCAGGGTTGCTTGAGAGAGACCATCTTCATCCTACGCCTCCTACAGATTGATAAACCTTAGGTCATCCACTTGAGGGAAATTTGCTACTGTCCTACAAACCTCTGCACTTGGAGGCCCAACAACATCTACAAGAAGAACGTTGTGTAGTAGACATCATGCGGTGGCACGACCAACAGTATGTTTGGTTTGTGCCCAAGGTTGCCCCATCAAAGCATTGGGTAGCCAAAATTTTGGTTGAGGTTTTGGTTGCCCATGATTTGGCTGACATTGGCAAGAAAAATGAACTAGAGTTGGCTAGAGTTCATTAGCATGCCAAAAAATGGCAACCATCCAAACAAAGACCAATCTTTGGGTCATGACCAAGATTTTGGTAAGGTGCACTTTGGCCACAATCCAAACACACCTCAACACCCGGCTCGTCGAGGATGCACGGGGCGCCGGGACGCGTCCGCAGAGTGGTGTAGCGCGGCCAACTGCATCCTCAGGACCTGAGACCATGCCGGGTCGTCTTGCTTTTTCAATGACATGCGGGGATCGCATGTGAGCAAAGGGCATCTCCAACGTTGCCACGACCACAGCTGACTAATAACCCACAAGTATAGGGGATCGCAACAGCTTCGAGGGTAGAGTATTCAACCCAAATTTATTGATTCGACACAAGGGGAGCCAAAGAATATTCTCAAGTATTAGCAGCTGAGTTGTTAATTCAACCACACCTGGAAACTTAATATCTGCAACAAAGTGTTTAGTAGCAAAGTAATATGATAGTGATGGTAATGGCAACAAAAGAGTAACGAAAGCAAAGTAATGTTTTTGGTATCTTGTAGTGATTGTAATAATAGCAATGGGAAAGTAAATAAGTGTAAACCAGTATATGGAAAGCTCATAGGCATCGGATCAATGATGGATAATTATGTCGGATGTGGTTCATCATGTAACAGTCATAACCTAGGGTGACACAGAACTAGCTCCAGTTCATCAATGTAATGTAGGCATGTATTCCGAATATAGTCATACGTGCTTATGGAAAAGAACTTGCATGACATCTTTTGTCCTACCCTCCCGTGGCAGCGGGGTCCTAATGGAAACTAAGAGATATTAAGGCCTCCTTTTAATAAAGAACCGGAACAAAGCATTAGCACATAGTGAATACATGAACTCCTCAAACTACGGTCATCACCGGTAAGTATCCCGATTATTGTCACTTCGGGGTTAACGGATCATAACACATAATAGGTGACTATAGACTTGCAAGATAGGATCATGAACTCTCATATATTGATGAAAACATAATAGGTTCAGATCTGAAATCAGGGCACTCGGGCCCTAGTGACAAGCATTAAGCATAGCAAAGTCATAGCAACATCAATCTCAGAACATAGTGGATACTAGGGATCAAACCCTAACAAAACTAACTCGATTACATGATAAATCTCATCCAACCCATCACCGTCCAGCAAGCCTACGATGGAATTACTCACGCACAGCGGTGAGCATCATGAAATTGGTGATGGAGGATGGTTGATGATGACGACGGCGACGAATCCCCCTCTCCGGAGCCTCGAACGGACTCCAGATCAGCCCTCTCGAGAGGTTTTAGGGCTTGGCGGCGGCTCCGTATCGTAAAATGTGATGAAATCTTCTCTCCTATTTTTTCTCCCCGAAACTCAATATATGGAGGTGGAGTTGGAGTCGGAGACGCAACAGGGGGCCCACGAGGTAGGGGGCGCGCCCTAGGGGGGGGGCGCCCCCCACCCTCGTGAGAAGGGTGTGGGCCCCCTAGTCTTCATCTTTGGCGAGGATTTTTTATTATTTATTGTAAGGTATTCCGTGGAGTTTCAGGTCATTCTGAGAACTTTTGTTTTCTGCACATAAAACAACATCATGGCAATTCCGCTGAAAACAGCGTTAGTCCGGGTTAGTTCTATTCAAATCATACAAGTTAGAGTCCAAAACAAGGGCAAAAGTGTTTGGAAAAGTAGATACGACGGAGACGTATCAACTCCCCCAAGCTTAAACCCTTGTTTGTCCTCAAGCAATCCAGTTGACAAACTGAAAGAAATAAAGAAAAACTTTTACAAACTCTGTTTGCTCTTGTTGTTGTAAATATGTCAAGCTAGCATTCATGTTTTCAGCAAAGATTGTAACTAACCACATTTGCAATAATTCTCAGATCTCATGATTACCCATATCAATAGCATAATCAACTAGCAAGCCATAATAATAAATCTCGGATGAAAACACTTTCTAAAACAATCATAATATGATATAACAAGATGGTATCTTGCTAGCCCTTTCTGAGACCGCAAAACATAAATGCAGAGCACCTTTAAAGATCAAGGACTGACTAGACATTGTAATTCATGGCAAAAGAGATCCAATCATAGTCACACCTAATATAAATTAACAGTAATGAATGCAAATGACAGCTGCGCTCTCCAGCTAGTGCTTTTAATAAGAAGGTGATGATTCAACATAAAAGTAAATGGATAGGCCCTTCGCAGAGGGAAGCAGGGATTTGTAGAGGTGCCAGAGCTCGATTTGGAAATAGAGATAATTAATATTTTGAGCGGTATACTTTCATTGTCAACATAACAACCAAGAGATGGCGATATCTTCCATGCTACACAAATTATAGGCGGTTCCCAAACAGAATGGTAAAGTTTATACTCCCCCTCCACCAAAAAACATCAATCCATGGCTTGCTCTAAACAACAAGTGCCTCCAACATACAACATGTCCCAGGGGGAGTTTTTTTTGCAATTATTTTGATTTAGTTTTCATAAAGCATGGGACTGGGCATCCCGGTGACCAGCCATTTATCTCGTGAGTGAGGAGCGGAGTCCACTCCTCTTGAGAATAACCCGCCTAACATGGAAGATATAGACAGCCCTAGTTGACACATGAGCTATTCGAGCATACAAAACAGGATATTTATTTGAAGGTTTAGAGTTTGGCACATACAAATTTACTTGGAACAGCAGGTAGATACCGTATATAGGAAGGTATAGTGGACTCATCTGGAATAACTTTGGGTTTTAAGGGATTGGATGCACAAGCAGTATTCCCTCTTAGTATAGGTGAAGGCTAGCAAAAGACTGGGAAGCAACCAATGATAACCCACAAGTATAGGGGATCGCAACAGCTTTCGAGGGTAGAGTATTCAACCCAAATTTATTGATTCGACACAAGGGGAGCCAAAGAATATTCTCAAGTATTAGCAGCTGAGTTGTCAATTCAACCACACCTGGAAACTTAATATCTGGAGCAAAGTGTTTAGTAGCAAAGTAATATGATAGTGATGGTAACGGTAACAAAAGAGTAACGAAAACAAAGTAAAGTTTTTGGTATTTTGTAGTGATTGTACCAATAGCAACGGGAAAGTAAATAAGCATAAACCAGTATATGGAAAGCTCGTAGGCATCGGACCAATGATGGATAATTATGCCAGATGCGGTTCATCATGTAACAGTCATAACCTAGGGTGACACAGAACTAGCTCCAGTTCATCAATGTAATGTAGGCATGTATTCCGAATATAGTCATACGTGCTTATGGAAAAGAACTTGCATGACATCTTTTGTCCTACCCTCCCGTGGCAGCGGGGTCCTAATGGAAACTAAGGGATATTAAGGCCTCCTTTTAATAGAGAACAGGAACAAAGCATTAGCACATAGTGAATACATGAACTCCTCAAACTACGGGCATCACTGGTAAGTATCCCGATTATTGTCACTTCGGGGTTAACGGATCATAACACATAATAGGTGACTATAGACTTGCAAGATAGGATCAAGAACTCTCATATATTGATGAAAACATAATAGGTTCAGATCTGAAATCACGGCACTCGGGCCCTAGTGACAAGCATTAAGCATAGCAAAGTCATAGCAACATCAATCTCAGAACATAGTGGATACTAGGGATCAAACCCTAACAAAACTAACTCGATTTCATGATAAATCTCATCCAACCCATCACCGTCCAACAAGCCTACGATGGAATTACTCACGCACAGCGGTGAGCATCATGAAATTGGTGATGGAGGATGGTTGATGATGACGACGGCGACGAATCCCCCTCTCTGGAGCCCCGAACAGACTCCAGATCAGCCCTCCCGAGAGGTTTTAGGGCTTGGCGGCGGCTCCGTATCGTAAAACGCGATGAAATCTGTCCGGGTTAGTTCCATTCAAATCATCAATGCATGGCTTGCTCGAAACAAGGAGTGCCTCCAACTAACAAGAGTCCCAAGGGGAGTTTTGTTTTGTTTGCAATTATTTTGATTTAGTTCGCATAAAGCATGGGATTGGGCATCCCGGTGACCAGCCATTTATCTCGTGAGTGAGGAGCGGAGTCCACTCCTCTTAGAATAACCCGCCTAACATGGAAGATACAGACAACCCTAGTTGATACATGAGCTATTCGAGCATACAAAACATGATATTTATTTGAAGGTTTAGAGTTTGGCACATGCAAATTTACTTGGAACGGCAGGTAGATACCGTATATAGGAAGGTATAGTGGACTCATGTGGAATAACTTTGGGGTTTAAGGGATTGGATGCACAAGCAGTATTCCTGATTAGTACAGGTGAAAGATAGCAAAAGACTGGGAAGCGACCAACTAGAGAGCGACACCAGCCATGTACATGCATTAAAATTAATAAACATTGGATGCAAGCATGAGTAGGATATAATCCACCATGAACATAAATATCGTGAAGGCTATGTTGATTTGTTTCAACTACATGCATGAACATGTGCCAAGTCAAGTCACTTAAATCATTCAAAAGAGGATACCACCCTATCATACCACATCATAACCATTTTAATAGCATGTTGGCACGCAAGGTAAACCATTATAACTCATAGCTAATCAAGCATGGCACAAGCAACTATGATCTGTAATTGTCATTGCAAACATGTTTATTCATAACAAGCTGAATCAAGAACGATGAACTCATCATATTTATAAAAACAAAAGAGGTCGAGTTCATACCAGCTTTTCTCATCTCAATCAGTCCATCATATATCATCATAATTGCCTTTCACTTGCATGACCGAACGATGTGAATAATAATAAGAGTGCACGTGCATTGGACTAAGCAGGAATCTGCGAGCATTCAATAAACAGGAGAAGACAAAGTAATACGGGCTCTTTTGTCAGATCAACAATAATGCATATAAGAGCCACTTCAACAATTTAATTATGGTCTTCTCCTATCGACCCGCAAAGAAAAGAAATAAAACTATTTTCACGGGAAAGCTCCCAACAAGCAAAAGAAGAATGGGAAATATTTTTTTGGGTTTTCTTTCTAATTACTACTACAAGCATGGAAAGTAAACTGATTAAAAGCTACAACTATTTTTTTGGTTTTTCTTAAGGTTTATTAAACACACAAGAAGAAAGCATAAAAAGGAAAATAAATTAGCATGGATGATACAATGAAAAAGTATGAGCACCGACATCTAGCAATGAGTGTGTGTGAACATAAACGTAATGTCAGTGAGAAATACGTACTCCCCCAAGCTTAGGCTTTTGGCCTAAGTTGGTCTATGGCCACGGCTGGCCTGGCGGATATCCATAATAATAGTTGGGGTCGTACTGCGATCAGGAAGAAGAAGGCTCCGATTGCCACTGGCTGGCAATCATCTTCGGATCCCACTGATAGTTAGACTGTCGTGAAGGATCAAATTGTGGTTCTGGTTCTAGCTCCTCGGCTGGTGCAGGGTTCCAGTAGGCGTGAATAGCCGTCAACGGAACAAGGTACGTGCCTACAATCAAATCAAACAAAGAAGGAGAAAGTAGGATAATAGTCTCAGGATGATGTTTGTTAAAGAACAATTGATATTTAAGCTCTCCTGCCCTATTCTTAACAATAAAATCATGTGCTACCATACTTTTATAATCTAGATAAGCACGGGGTAGCACCTTTTCTTCCTTCTCAGCATGCCTACTAGGTATGTTAAAATGTGCAGCTAGGCGCGAGGCATAGATGCCTCCAAAGATGGGGCCTTTGGTACGGTTCATACTTAACCGTCTAGCAATAATGCCGCTTATACTAAAAGTGTTATCACTGTATAAACCGTGGAGCAGAATGATTATGTCAGGAATACTAAGGTTTCCACCGTTTCCGCGTCCAATTAAGCAACGACTAGCAAATAATGCAAAGTAACGTAAAACAGGAAAATGTATGCTAGTGATTCGTGCATCGGAAACCTTCCTAGTTTCTCCTACAGTGATAGTATCAATAAACCCCTCCACATCATCATGATGTGGTTCTTCTGTCTTGTCCTCAAAAGGGACTAAACAAATCCGACAAAAATCATAAAGTGACATCTCTTTATACTCATCATATAAATGAAACTCCACCGTAGGTGGTGAGTTCCTAGAATGAAAATGAAAGTTTTGCACAAAGGTATTTGTGAGTAAGAGATACTGATTGCATTGGTCGTGGAGGAAAGCGGTGAGGCCTGCATTATGAGCCAATTCATGAAAATCTTCATAAATCCCGACTGCTCTCAAGAAATTCTCGGAAGGCCATTCACACGCCCGAACCTCCGCGGTACGCGGCAAATTATACTTGGGCTTCGGTGCCTTTTCCTTGGAGCTTTGGCTCGATGAGCCCCTCAATAATCTCCTCATCATTTTCTGAAAAATTCTGAAATTTTTAGTAACTTCAAAATAAAAGTAAACCAAACTCAATAATATTGATAGCAACTACTCCTACAAGTGCCTAGAGCCTATATCATGCATCAAAACTACTTTTGACCATATAAATTTGACATGCAAACTCAAGAATAGGGTCACCTAAGCAGCAAAAATTTGCAATGAATAAAGCACTAGAACAAAAACTAATTGGACCAATGGAGGAGTCACATACCAAGGAACAATCTCCCCAAGGAGTTTTGTGAGAGGTGCTTTGAGCAAGGAGATTGAAAATGGCAGCAAAGAGGGCTGAAACCCGTGCTTGAGTTGGTTTTTCGTGTTTGTGGGAGGAAGAAGAAGAGGATGGGTGCAGGAATAAGTGGAGGAGGGCCACCGTGGGCCCACGAGGCAGGGGGCGCGCCCTAGGGGGGTGGGCACGCCCTCCACCCTCGTGGCAAGGTGGTTGGCCCCCCTCGTGAGTTCTTTGTTCTATAAATCCTCACATATTCTAGAAAAAAATCATATTTAATTTTTAGGGCATTTGGAGAACTTTTATTTTTGAGGTATTTTTATATGGCACGGATAATCCGATAACAGACAGAAAATTATTTATTTTTACTTTATTTCAACTAAATAACAGAAAGTATAGAGAGGGTACAGAAGGTTGTGCTTCTAGTTTCATCCATCTCATGGTCATCAAAAGGAATCCACTAACAAGGTTGATCAAGTCTTGTTAACAAATGCATTCCGATTAACATGAAACCGGAGAAATTTCGAATAACACTAGGTTACCTCAACGGGGATATGCACATCCCCAATAATAAATATATCATATTTCTTCTTGATAGTAGGAAGAGGAAATTCAAAACCTCCAAATATAATCTATGGAATTTTTCCGATAGAATTGATACTATGAACTTGAGGTCGTTTCCTTGGAAAGTGTACCGTATGCTCATTACCATTAACATGAAAAGTGACATTGCCTTTTTTGCAATCAATAACGGCCCCTGCAGTATTAAGAAAAGGTCTTCCAAGAATAATAGACATACTATCGTCCTCGGGAATATCAAGAATAACAAAGTCCGTTAAAATAGTAACGTTTGCAACCACAACAGGCACATCCTCACAAATACCGACAGGTATAGCAGTTGATTTATCAGCCATTTGCAAAGATATTTCAGCAGGTGTCAACATATTCAAGTCAAGTCTATGATATAAAGAGAGAGGCATAACACTAACACGGCTCCAAGATCACATAAAGCAGTTTTAACATAGTTTCTTTTAATGGAGCATGGTATAGTAGGTACTCCGGGATCTCCAAGTTTCTTTGGTATTCCACCCTTAAAGGTATAATTAGCAAGCATGGTGGAAATTTCAGCTTCCGGTATCTTTCTTTTATTTGTAACAATATCTTTCATGTACTTAGCATAAGGATTCATTTTAAGCATATCAGTCAATCGCATACGCAAAAGATAGGTCTAATCATTTCAGCAAAGTGCTCAAAATCCTCATCATCCTTTTTCTTGGATGGTTTGGGAGGAACAGGCATGGGTTTCTGAACCCAAGGTTCTCTTTCTTTACCATGTTTCCTAGCAACCAAATCTTTCTTATCATAACGTTGATTCTTTGATTGTGGGCTATCAAGATCAACAACAGGTTCAATTTCCACATCATTATCATTACTAAGTTGAGCATGATTATGAACATTATCATTAACATTTTCATTAGGTCCATGTTCATTGCCAGATTGTGTTTCAACATCAGACATAGAGATATCATTTGGATTATCAGGTGGTTCAACAATAGGTTCACTAGAAGTTTGCACAGTTCTATCATTTTTCTTTTTCTTCCTTTTAGAAGAACTAGGTGCATCAATATTATTTCTCTGAGAATCTTGCTCAATTCTCTTAGGGTGGCCTTTAGGATACAAAGGTTCCTGAGTCATTCTACCAGTTCTAGTAGCCACTTTAACAACACAATTATTTTCCTTACTATTCATCTCATTGAGCAATTCCTTTTGAGCTTTAAGTACTTGTTCTACTTGAGTGGTAACCATGGAAGCATGTTTACTAATAAGTTTAAGTTCACCTTTGACATTAGCCATATAATCACCCAAGTGTCCAAGCATATTTGAATTGTATTTTAATTGTCTACCAAAATAAGCATTAAAGTCTTCTTGCTTAGCCATAAATTTATCAAACTCATCTAAGCATGGGCTAGCAATTTTAGTAAATGGGATTACAGCTTTATCATATCTATAGAGAGAATTTACCTTTACTACCTGTGTCGGGTTATCGAGGTCTGGAGGTTCTTCAATAAATAAAGGATTAAGATCATATGTTTCTTCGATAGGCGGTAAATTAAGACCATGTATTTCTTCAATAGGAGGTACATTCTTAACATCTTCGGCTTTAATACCTTTTTCTTTCATAGATTTCTTTGCCTCTTGCATATCTTCGGGACTGAGAAATAGAATATGTCTCTTCTTTGGAGTTGGTTTAGGAATAGGCTCATTAATTGGAGCAGGAGCTGGCTCAGGAGCTAGCTCAGGAGGTGCCCAATTATTTTCATTTGCCAACATATTATTCAATAAGATTTCAGCTTCATCCGGTGTTCTTTCCCTGAAAAGAGAACCAGCACAACTATCCAGGTAATCTCTAGAAGCATCGGTTAGTCCATTATAAAAGATATCAAGTATTTCATTTTTCTTAAGAGGATGATTAGGCAAAGCATTAAGTAATTGGAGAAGCCTCCCCCAAGCTTGTGAGAGAATCTCTTCTTTAATTTGCACAAAGTTGTATATTTCCTTTAAAGCAGCTTGTTTCTTATGAGCAGGGAAATATTTAGCAGAGAAGTAATAGATCATATCCTGGGGACTACGCACACAACCAGGATCAAGAGAATTAAACCATATTTTAGCATCACCCTTTAATGAGAACGAAAATATTTTGAGGATATAAAAGTAGCGAGTTCTCTCATCTTTAGCAAACAGGGTGGCTATATCATTTCATTTAGTAAGATGTGCCACAACAGTTTTAGATTCATAACCATGAAAAGGATCAGATTCAACCAAAGTAATTATATCAGGATCAACAGAGAATTCATAATCCTTATCGGTAACAAAGATAGGTGAAGTAGCAAAAGTAGGATCAGGTTTCATTCTAGCATTTAGAGATTGCTTACTCCATTTAGCTAATAATTTTTTAAGTTTAGTTCTATTTCTGCAAGCTAAAATAGCAAAAGAAGCTCCCTGATCAAATAAATAACCCTCAGGAATAACAAGTGATTCTTCATCATCACTTTCATCAGTATCATCAGATTCCATATTTTCAATTTCTCTAGCCCTAGCAAGTTGTTCCTCGAGAAAATCACTAAGTGGCATAGTAGTATCAGGCATAGAGGTAGTTTCATCAAAAGTATCATGCATAGCAGAAGTGGCATCATCAATAACATGTGACATATCAGAACGAATAGCAGAAGCAGGAGTAGGTGTCGCAAATTTACTCATAACAGAAGTTGAATCAAGTGCGGAGCTAGATGGCAGTTCCTTATCTCCCCTCGTAGTTGAGGGATAAATCTTGGTTTTTGGATCTCTAAAGTTCTTCATAGTGTCCAGCAGATATAAATCCCAAGTGACTCAAAGAATAGAGCTATGCTCCCCGGCAACGGCGCCAGAAATTAGTCTTGATAACCCACAAGTATAGGGGATCGCAACAGCTTTCGAGGGTAGAGTATTCAACCCAAATTTATTGATTCGACACAAGGGGAGCCAAAGAATATTCTCAAGTATTAGCAGCTGAGTTGTCAATTCAACCACACCTGGAAACTTAATATCTGCAGCAAAGTGTTTAGTAGCAAAGTAATATGATAGTGATGGTAACGGTAACAAAAGAGTAACGAAAGCAAAGTAATGTTTTTGGTATTTTGTAGTGATTGTAACAATAGCAACGGGAAAGTAAATAAGCGTAAACCAGTATATGGAAAGCTCGTAGGCATAGGATCAATGATGGATAATTATGCCGGATGCGGTTCATCATGTAACAGTCATAACCTAGGGTGACACAGAACTAGCTCCAGTTCATCAATGTAATGTAGGCATGTATTCCGAATATAGTCATACGTGCTTATGGAAAAGAACTTGCATGACATCTTTTGTCCTACCCTCCCGTGGCAGCGGGGTCCTAATGGAAACTAAGGGATATTAAGGCCTCCTTTTAATAGAGAACCGGAACAAAGCATTAGCACATAGTGAATACATGAACTCCTCAAACTATGGTCATCACCGGTAAGTATCCCGATTATTGTCACTTCGGGGTTAACGGATCATAACACATAATAGGTGACTATAGACTTGCAAGATAGGATCAAGAACTCTCATATATTGATGAAAACATAATAGGTTCAGATCTGAAATCATGGCACTCGGGCCCTAGTGACAAGCATTAAGCATAGCAAAGTCATAGCAACATCAATCTCAGAACATAGTGGATACTAGGGATCAAACCCTAACAAAACTAACTCGATTACATGATAAATCTCATCCAACCCATCACCGTCCAGCAAGCCTACGATAGATTACTCACGCACGGCGGTGAGCATCATGAAATTGGTGATGGAGGATGGTTGATGATGATGACGGCGACGAATCCCCCTCTCCGGAGCCCCGAATGGACTCCAGATCAGCCCTCCCGAGAGGTTTTAGGGCTTGGCGGCGGCTCTGTATCGTAAAACGCGATGAAATCTTCTCTCCTATGTTTTTCTCCCTGAAACTCAATATATGGAGGTGGAGTTGGAGTCGGAGACGCAAGAGGGGGGCCACGAGGTAGGGGGCGCACCCTAGGGGGGGGGGGCGCCCCCCACCCTCGTGAGAAGGGTGTGGGCCCCCTAGTCTTCATCTTTGGCGAGGATTTTTTTATTATTTATTGTAAGGTATTCCGTGGAGTTTCAGGTCATTCCGGGAACTTTTGTATTCTGCACATAAAACAACATCATGGCAATTCTGCTGAAAACAAGGGCAAAACAAGGTCAGTCCGGGTTAGTTCCATTCAAATCATACAAGTTAGAGTCCAAAACAAGGGCAAAAGTGTTTGGAAAAGTAGATACGACGGAGATGTATCACTGACTACCCTGGCACACCAAAAACCCTCGTCCCTCGCGCCGTCGCGCGGTGCGTTCCCAGCCGGCGCCAGCTGCCTGCATTCATGCCGTCCGTCCGTATGCCGTCGTTAAGAGGCTCGGTGCCCGAGGAACCAACTCCGGCGACTTAATGACGCACAGGACGCTTGGCCTCACTGGAATGCGCTACTTAAAGTGGCAACACCCAGCTAACCTCCACACCATACCGCATCGTCCTCCTACCTGGCACCACATCCGCCATGTCCGCAAGCGCGAACGCTCTGCGGGAGAGCTTGTCTTTGGGGATGAAGCTCGAGGTCGCCGCCCTCGCTCAAGTCGCCTCTCGCAATGCAATAGCGGCGTAGCCAGATGCGACCGGACAAGTGGTGGCCACGCTGGCGGCCGACGATGGGAGCACCATCAGCCACGCGTCCTACTTGCCGTCGTCCAACGTCTGGCACCGCTAAGGCCGGGGAATCCTCCGAGGATGAGTAGGGCATGGGAGGAGACAGGGCATGCATGGTGTGCCAACTGGCCGGTCTGTATCCCGTGTTCTACTCTTCCTCGCCGGAGACCACACGTTCACTTCACGGGTCTTGAACCCCGCCCACGTACATAGAGATCGCAGATGGAGGACGTTGGTCGCCGCCGTAGAATAGGTTTAGGGTCGGGTTTCTTTTATTTTTTTGTCCTATGAAAGTTCAAAATGTAATGAAAATCTACCGTGTTTGCATTAATCTCGGTCGGTGTATATGAACTTTCACAATAATATAGTATATTGTAGGAGTACTAGCAAGATGCCCGTGCGTTGCACGGAAGATCAAGATCTTGTGGGAGAAAAGGATGAACGAGGGAAGGCCTTATCTGCAAATGTGGAGAGGAGTGCGGGTAAATTGTCATAGTTTCCTTCCTATCCGTTAGATATAGATCGGACGGCCTATATTGCAGGATGACAGGCACACCATCATCACCAACTCTGCTTTTTATTGAACCGAGACAAAGCTAACATGCGAAGTAAAATAAGCACATAGGGTCTATACATACACAATTTATCTTAGGCACTCCAATAGTACGTCCACTACACATTCACGCATTTCACATCTTTCTACATCTATGAGAACCTACGAAAGGGTTAACGTAAATTGCCTCTCTCTCTCTCCTCCCCTGATTTTCATGGTGGCGGGCCCCTCCCTCCCCCCAATCTACAATCAACAACTCACACGTTTCACATTACGTTAATTACGTAACTGGGATTCCGTAGGTGTAGCATTACTCGTCCTAAAAAACCCAACTAAGCCAACCTCCCAGCATATCGCGCGGGAAAAGACCTGGCCGCACCGTTTTAGTCGAGATTACCGGATTACTAGTAGTAGTATCGATGGATCACGTGAAGCAACAAGTTTTTTTTGAGGGGGCAAAGCACCTAGTTTAAAAGGAAAAAAGGCGGTACACTCACAACACCCCTGTCGCGGTCGCATTGCACCCACACACGTTCGGTCCTGCACACGGCTCACGCAAATGGAACGCGCTTCGGCTTGCCTCTTCACTGACACGTGGGACTGCACTTGGAGAAACCGACCATGCGCCAAACTCCCCTCGCCCACCGCGTGAAAATCCTCCCCCCACCCAAAAATCCCACCAAATCCTAGATTCAACCGCCCTTCGGCCAACTAGCCAATAATATTCCCCCACCCCCCCCCCCCCCCCCCCCCCCCCCCCCCCCCCCGTCCCCCTCCACTCCATTCGCTCCGCCAAAGCCGCCCTCCCCGCCGCGCCGATACGTCGGTGTCGCGGTTAGTCGAGGGGACGCACGGCGATCCTCTCGCTCTCGAAGTACGCTCTCATAGGCTGCCGTCCTCTAGCCGCGCCGCCACCGCTGGCGACGTTCTTGTGGAGGTGCACGGCGGTCAGCGCCGCCACCGCTGGCGACGTTCGTGTGGAGATGCACGACGGTCAGCGCCGCCACTGCTGGCGACGTTCTTGTGGAGGCGCACGGCGGTCAGCGCCGCCACCGCTGGGGACGTTCGTGTGGAGATGCACGATGGTCAGCTTCCCCATGGTACGTGCATTCTAGACTGAGGCCCCGTGCATGTCGGTGTAGTGCTGAATGTTAGCTGGTAGACGCTGTTAATCTCACTGTTTGCTGAAGTAGTTTACAGTCAATATGCTCTACTTAAGAAGCTTCCTTGCCCTGTTCTGCACTCAATCTGCTTAGTTGAGATGGCATGCCAAGGCCGGTTAGTTGCTAAAATATCCTGCCATATATTTATTGTGACGTAGATTGCCATGGTCTAGTAGACAATCTGTTAGGTGAAATAGCTCTACACCATTTTATACTCGATCTTTGTTGCTGCGATGGCCTTTGATAGTTTGATGGATGTGTGCTCAGCCTCATTGACTGCTGAAACAGCCTGCCATAATTTAGTACTCAAATCTGTTTGCTGAATTAGCTTTACATATATTTCGTTACTGATCTGCTCGTCCAAATATCTTGCCATAGCTTTAGACATCGACCTAGGTATTTCTTTCTGGACTTCATAAAAAAGCATATATGTTTTTCCTGTAATATCTAGTAGAAGAACTAATTTGTATGTCTAACAGATGGACATGACTTGGATAACTTTTGCTCGAAGATTCTCCACTGCATATGTCGAGGGGGTTGAAAACTTCATGAACTTTATCAGATGTCAGGACCCCGATTCCAAGTCACATCGATCTAGCCGGTAACACCTCATATCACTTTGCGCCTCACGCACGGTATTCCCACGGGTGTCGCCTTACCATGGCCTGGGACCGTTTGCGCCTTTTGGCTCACGTATATGATAGTGTTGCTAGCATCCATATGATAGAGAACCCGGGCCGACATGGCTAGTCGTGAACCCAAAGTGGCACCAACCTATGGGGACAGGCATACATGAATCACATCGAGCATGTCGGTCAGCAGCGTGTGAATCCGGGCTGTAGCAGTGGGCTAACAGGACTCCGAGAACCCGGGCTATATCAGTCTAGGCAGGACTCCGGATGTCACTGCGTGACATTTCCCCGAAGGGATAGACACAGGAACGAAGTGAAACACATGCCGGCCAGTCAAGTGCCCTGAGCAGTAGTGCTGGGCTAGCAGGACTCCGGTGAACCGGGCTGTAGCGGACTACTTTGGCTCATGGAAGCACTAGACTACATTTCCCCATAAGAGAGGCTGCCAAGGATAAACAACTAGATTGTCGGATCCCACACATAGCAAGCATTTCAATCATACACACAATATGCTCGATATGTGTAAATACAACATGGCATCACAACATAACTCTACGACTCAAGTATTTATTCATTAGGCTCCGAGGAGCCAAGATATTACAAACATGGGTCTCATGACCCTACAATCATAGCATACAAATCAAAGCACATGCGGAAGCTTAACATGTCTGAGTACAGACATCTACAAATGAAAAAGGCTGAGAAGCCTGACTATCTACCAGATCCTGCCGAGGGCACAAGATAGTAGCTGAGGTATCAAGCTAAACGTCGAAGTCCACACGGAACTACTAGCGAGACTGGCGTCTCTCTGCAAAACATAAACTAGGCAAACGTGAGTACAAATGTACCCAGCAAGACTTACATCAGAACTATCTACATATGCATCGGTATCAATAAAGGGGTGGTGGAGTTTAACTGCAGCAAGCCAGCTTTGACTCAGTGGCTATCCTGAACTACGACTGCAAGTAACTCTTTGAGGTGGCGCACACGAGTCCACATATTCACCATATCAATACACCACTATGGATCCACTCCCGTCTTCCCACGAGAATGCCATCCATAGCACTCACGCTCATCTTGCGCATTTTAGAGTATCCACTTTGACTTGTCTATGAACTGTTATAGGCAACCCAGAAGTCCTTTACCGCGGACACGGCTATTCGAATAGATCATTTATAACCCTGCAGGGGTGTACTTCTTCACACACGCTCTTGCCACTTACCACCATGTACATGTTGTGTATCTCGGCAACCTTCAAGCGGAAGCCTGGCGAGGGAGTCGGCCACGACCTGACTAACCACATGAGTCTCTAGTCCAGGTTTATCGCCTATTCGGGTTCCATCCGCGAGGAGATCCGGTCGGAGTTTCGCTCACAGCCCCAAACGATGTGTGCAGGGTTCCCGAGACACCAAACGGGCGCCCGGTACACTGTGCCATGGTGTATCTACCGCATCATAGCCCACCCCTAGGGTCAGCGCTATGCACGGCCGCCAACACATATCCTACAAACACCAGAAACTAGTTGCAACTCCTGGACAGAGGACAAGGGCAGTTAATAAGTCGAGACAGTCCATTGGTTTCGGGCCCAATGCGTGGTAGTAGCTGGTCATGGATCACAAACACAGAACTCAGTTCCTAAGAACGGTTTCAATGAGACAACCCACCATGTACTCCTACATGGCCTCTCACCGCTACCTTTACCAAATCGTGTTCACACACAGTAGGACATGTTCATCACTATTCCATTCATCCCCGATGAATCAGACCTGACACAACTCTAAGCAATTGCAGGCATGACAAACAAGCATGAATGAGTAGGCACATCAGGGCTCAAACAACTCCTACTCATACTAGTGGGTTTCATCTATTTACTGTGGCAATGACAGGTCATGCAGAGGATAAGGGTTCAACTACCGCAACAAGTAACAGTTGAATCATTGTTGTCCTAATGCAGTAAAAGAGAGCAGGAGCGAGAGAGTGGGATTGTATTGGAATGAACAAGGGTTTTTTTCTTGCCTGGCACTCCTGAAGATAATATAGTTCTTCATCGGTGTCATCGATCTCATCGTCGAAACCACGTCTATCGAGAGGGGACAAATACCGGCAACAGAGAAAGAAACACAATCAATGCAATGCACAATATGATGCATGATCATGACATGTCAATATTCTGTGGTTTGAGCTAATGCAACTAGCAACATGTTAAATGGAGTTGGTTTGAACCCTCGATTCAAATTCAAACTCCATATGTGAGAGTTTAAATTCCATTTATATGAATTGGCCTAAATGGCAGCCATAAGTTGTGCTAACATGCATGAAAATGCCATAAACAGATTCCTTGAATTTTTCTGATAATTTTTCATATATAAATTATTTCATTCTGAGCTATGGTTGATTTTCTATGAATTTTTAAAGTTTTAAACATTTCCTGGAATTTACTGAATTAAATTAAATCTAGAAAAGTAATATTGCATCAGCATTAGGTCATGCCGACGTCAGCAGGTCAACAGGCCCGGTCCAGGTCAAACCTGACTGTGGGACCCGCGTGTCAGTGTCACATCTAACTAACAGTGCCTGTTAGTGCTAAGTAGGTGATTAACTTAACTAATCTAGGCTGGGCCCGCATGTCAGTGGCTCATCTAGTTAACTAAGTTAATTAACACTAATTACCTAGCACTAATTAAACAGGGGCCCGGGCCCACACGTCAGGACGCCGGGGAGGTCAAACAGGGGTCAACCTTGCCGGCGTTGAGTCGCCGGCGAGGCCGAGACGGCGGAGGGGCTCAGATTTTGCCCTCCGATGACCAAATTAGCGGCCGAGACCACGTACAGAGAGCTGGCACTCTCGCACATCCATTGGAGCAAGCGAGAGAGGCTGCGGTGGAGTGAGCTCGCCGGAGTTGAGCTCATGGCGGCGGCCGGGGCTCGGGCAATGACGGGTTCGGCGCTACGGTGCAAGGCAGGAGGATCTGGGGGTGGCTACGGTTGCACGAAGACATGCTGAGCACGGTGGTGCACTCGGTTGCGGCTCTAGGTGACGGTGGCCATGGCGGCGACATGGCTGGGCGGCGGTGAGCTTCGGGCACGGCGGCGCTAGCGCTAGGGAACGTGCGAGGCGACGGGGAGAAGGGCGAATGGAAGAGCAGCTCACTGAGGACTCGCAGAGAAGCCCAGCGGGGTCGGGGAAGCATCGCAGGCGGCGAATCGAAGGGCGGCGATCGTCGGGGCAGAGGACGGCGATGGCGTCAACGACGGCGCTCCAGGGCGTCCGACGTCATGTGGCTCGGCGGAGAGGACCAGGGCGTCACGGCGGAGCTCGGGGGCGCGTCGGAGAGGCTCGGAGGTGGCTCTGGCTGCAGCAACTACAGGCGGCGGCAATGGTGGCGTTCGGCCGTGCGCGTGAGAGAGAGACAGAGGAGGGGATGAGGGCGAGGGAGAGTGCGAGAGAGGTCGGGGGATGCGTGGCGTCGCGAGGGAGGGCTAGAGCGACGTGGAGGCAGCCAGGCAGGGTGGAGGTGGCGAGCGCACGGCGAGCACACGCCCGGCGTCCTCCTGGCAGCAGCTGGAAGAAGACAAGGGAAGGAGGTGGGCTGGGCCAACAGTGCTGGGCCATAGCTGGGCCACCAGGTTTGCTTTCTCTCTCTCTCTGCTTTCTGTTTTAATTTTGTTTTCTATTATTCTGTAGTCTTTAGGGCTTTATTAAAAACACTTAGACACTTCCAAAAAATCATGAAACTACTCATGTTCACTGTTGGGAATATATCCTACAGTAAACATTTTAGTTTATGATTATTTGAGCATTTAAAATATTTAATAGCATTTAAATGCCCAAATGCAAATAGAGTATGATTTAATCCAGAGCCCAAATATGTCATGCAAAAATGTGCATCACCTTTGGTTACTGTTTCCAGCTTTTTCCAAGAATGATGAACATTTTTTAAAGCCATTTGGATTTACTGGAAATATTTTAGTTGAACCTAGTGAATTCCTTTAATGCTAGGGTTTAGGCAATCCCCATTTCAAGTTTCTTTCAAAGTTTAAACATGATGCACACATGAAGTTACCCTAGTGCAATGCCAGAAGCTAGGGATGTGACAACTCACCCCTACTTAACAAGAATCTCGTCCCGAGATTCAAGACGTGAGGTAAGCGGAATGGAGGTCACAAACTATCACAGTCTCTCGATCCAAGCTGCACCTCATAAGGTTGTTGATTAGTTGCATACATTGATCTTGATATCCTCGCTTTTGAGATCTTCATCCATGCGATGACGACGGAAAGAAACTTTACTAGGATTGATCTTCTCGAAGATCGAGCTATACAAGATCAACTCACGGAATGAGATGTTGAAACATCTCGAGTTGAGACACAAAACACATCGAGAGGGATGGAAGAACAAACGACGAGGTTTGATTTGTGGGCAACAATTCCACGCTTAGAAAGATGGTGGATGGTTTCATGGTGGCGAGGAAATAATTGCCATGATCCCGTAATGGGGCACCTTGAGAAAGGTGACTCGTTGGATTGTTCCCTTAAGTGGAAAAAAGAATTACTTTTGATCCATAGATCATTGAAACTCTTCATACCAACTTAAAGCAATTTTCAATTGATTGTTTGAAAGAGCTCGAAGAAATGGCATACTCGGACTAGGATGAATGATGTGGACTACCTTGTTGAAGACAACGCAATGGATGATTTGCTTATCATTGGAGACGGATGGGACCCATGGTAAGTCCACTTTTGAAGATGATCCTGGACAACTACTACTGAGGTGCAAGCTGGGAACAAAATGCAAATGCTGGGAATGATTCTGGTAACTGGGGCAAAACTCAACAGTCGAGAGTGTTTCCAATGTTTCAATGGTCATAGAATCATCGAAGAAACTGAGAGCACAAGGATCCCTAAGGAACAACTTCTATAATAAGTCGCACGAAATCCTCATGGAAAGATGGGCAAGGATACTATAATGACAGATCTTCTGGCTAGGTGTGTCAGCCAGAACATCAACCCTGTCGGGACCTACATCATAGATCCTGGAAAAGTTCCAACCATCATATCTGCCTGAGATTTATATCTGGTTGGTAATAGGATATTTCAGACAACATGTCTGGAAAAGAAAGTTTGCAACACAAACCGACGAGATGATGTTGCGAGATTCTCAAAAAATGAACTACGATAGTAAGCTCCAAAACATGAGCTGGTTTTGCTACAAACCTATGAACACGCTGTCCCAGACAAGCATGACCACATAGTAGTCTTATAATAAAACACTACCGAGTCCATATGGGGAACCATCATCGAGGATATCGAAGTCCTTGCATAAGGCATGCTCTTAAGAAGGAACTTCTTCTCCTTGAACAATTCAATCAGTGGCTTGGTGTGCTAGGGACACATATAGAATGAAGGTTGCAAGTCTCCAAACCACAGAATACTTCGCACGTATGCATGACTGATTTGGGATGATTCCAGAGGAAGCAAAACAAACTTTCTCAAATCCACGGCGGCAACTTGCATCAAATGCACGTGATTCAAAGGAAGTCACTTCTTTCATCCAAGCGTATGCTTCATGAGCTAGCATGAAGAAATGCTTACAAAAGTTTCCAACACTAGCTTAATGTTCAACATGAATCATGGAGGAGATACGATGCTACTGATGGGCTCAACAACAACTCATCAGGATTTCCATATCACTGGAATTCCACCATTATGTGAACAAGGTGATAGCATTGGTCAGTCCCAAAGATATAATGGTGCATGATCGAGGGGTCAACCACGAGTAAGACAACATTACGAATATCGTTGGTTCTGATTTGATTTGACAATAGCCCATACTCAAATCAAGGTTTGGACAAGACAATAGATCCAATAACTGATCACGAGGACCAATCGATGAAGATATCATCTTTCTTCAACACACACACACAAGGATATCCCTTTGGAATGAACTAATTCAGACAAGCTTTTCTTCCAACTCTCCAAGTTGTTGTTTGGCTTAACCAACTAGCTCAGGGATACCCAACATAGATTCTTGGAGAAAGAGTGGTTTTTTGGAAAACCAACTTGATCACGAACTCAACATATCGGTCAGGTGACAACCTGGTAATACTTCCGAGAAGATATTCGGAACATCACGAACCACCGATATGTTATTAAGCTCGAGAACAATCTTGCTTTTCAGAGCAAGATGATATGATCAAATAAGCAAGGGATTGAATAATCCTAACTCATTGATCGAAGAGTGCACTAGAAATAAGGACTAGGTGGCACAATCTATCTTAGAATGATGATTCAATAACCAACACGCTAAGAATGAGAATATTGTCCATTTACTACCAAGCAACGAGTTGCTCGGAGTATTGATTTCACACATCACAATTCACTTGTCGGCATTCCGGTTACAACAACACGATGACCGAGGAATGAATGATGATGGTGAGAAGTATCACTGCATCAAGAATTCATAAGAGATGGTGCAATTCCTATGATATTCTTGACATAAAGAGGGCAACACTCCAAGGTAGAACAGAACAAAAGCTGGATTGGCATTTTGATCTGCGGGATACAACTACTTTGACCCATTCCTATATATGGATAAGGTACTGGGGTTTGTTTCTCCTAGTCATTCTGAAATAGAACGGCTCGACGGACCACAAGAATAATAGGCACCGATGAATGAATGCTCACATACTCTTGACTATCAATTGATAGATGAAGGTCGGAATATAACGGAAGGGGGACAACTCAAAGGAACATATAACTTTCTGAGTTGCGGATGCATAGATTAGTATGTCGAACGAGTTCAACATATTTCTTTCGGATAACCCATGCAGAAAGGTAGGGTTGGCTGAGTCACAACATAGAATGGAGAACTCATCAGGAGCACTCTAACGTGACCTTTTGGTTCAAAAGAACTCCTGCCAAGAATGGTTCATGGTAATTGGAAGAAGGATGTACCACGAACCTCGAGGACTATCGCAAAGGTTACTAATATCCTAAAGGAACTAGCAACACTATCAATATGAGGTAAGTAGGGTGAATCTTGGGTCAAGAACCCAGGAGTAGAATACCTACTACTAAATGGCATCACGGGATGCTTTCAAGAATGGTGGCCAGAATCATCACACTGGGGATACAAAGCATTGCTAGATTACTAGGTGATCCTCTAAGACACCTAGAGTCATAATACTAGCTCCAACCTATATGTCGAGGCAACAGAGTGCCTCAACTCACCGATTAGTGTGGTTAATCTGGCCCAAAAGGGATATCAGGAACGGGAAGAAAGGATTTGCAAATGCATCAGACTATTTAGAGACCTAGGATGACTCGGACAGCATAACGGCTTTAAATGCTCAAAATTATTTGAGACATCCTGCAAAATGGTGGCATAACCACTCAACATCGCAATATCAAGGTTTCGAGACCAACTATGAACACATAGAAGTAGTAGAGACTGAACTAGGCTTAAATCCAACAATCTTATAAGTCTATGGATTAGTAACACGTCATCCTGATAGATAGATGAGAAGGCCTAGTTTCTTAACCCCGTAGAAAAGAAGAGGTTGACTCAGATCAGGAGGGCATAAGGTATAAGGAGTAAAAAGAGCCTTACGTTCCCTTCCACAATCAATTCCCTTACATAACTAAAGCATTTCTAGACACAACTTCGACCATTTTGGCTTGGTAATCCTACAGGCAGTCAGGCTCTGATACCAACGCTGTCAGGACCCCGATTCCAAGTCACATGGATCTAGCCGGTAACACCTCATATCACTTTGCGGCCTCACGCACGGTATTCCCACGGGTGCGCCTTACCATGGCCCGTGACTGTTTGCGCCTTTTGGCTCACGTATATGATAGTGTCGCTAGCATCTATATGATAGAGAACCCGGGCCGACATGGCTAGTCGTGAACCCAAAGTGGCACCAACCTATGGGGACAGGCATACATGAATCACATCGAGCATGTAGGTCAGTAGCGTGTGAATCCGGGCTGTAGCACTGGGCTAACAGGACTCCGGGAACCCGGGCTGTAGCAGGCTAGGCAGGACTCCGGATGTCACCGCGTGACATTTCCCCGAAGGGACAGACACAGGAACGAAGTGAAACACATGCCGGCCAGTCAAGTGCCCTGAGCAGTAGTGCTGGGCTAGCAGGACTCTGGTGAACCGGGCTGTAGCGGACTACTTTGGCTCATGGAAGCACTAGACTACATTTCCCCATAAGAGAGGCTGCCAAGGATAAACAACTAGATTGTCGGATCCCACACATACCAAACATTTCAATCAGACACACAATATGCTCGATATGTGTAAATACAACATGGCATCAAAACATAACTCTACGACTCAAGTATTTATTCATTAGGCTCCAAGGAGCCAAGATATTACAAACATGGGTCTCATGACCCTACAATCATAGCATACAAATCAAAGCATATGCGGAAGCTTAACATGTCTGAGTACAAACATCTACAAATGAAAAAGGCTGAGAAGCCTGACTATCTACCAGATCCTGCCGAGGGCACAAGATCGTAGCTGAGGTATCAAGCTAAACGTCGAAGTCCACAAGGAACTACTAGCGAGACTGACGTCTCTCTGCAAAACATAAAATAGGCAAACGTGAGTACAAATGTACCCAGCAAGACTTACATCAGAACTATCTACATATTCATCGGTATCAATAAAGGGGTGGTGGAGTTTAACTGCAGAAAGCCAGCTTTGACTCAGTGGCTATCTTGAACTACGACTGCAAGTAACTCTTTGAGGTGGCGCACACGAGTCCACATATTCACCATATCAATACGCCACTATGGATCCGCTCCTGTCTTCCCACGAGAACGCCATCCATAGCACTCATGCTTATCTTGCGCATTTTAGAGTATCCACTTTCACTTGTCTATGAACTGTTATAGGCAACCCAGAAGTCCTTTACCGCGGACACGGCTATTCAAATAGATCATTTATAACCCTGCAGGGGTGTACTTCTTCACACACGCTCTCGCCACTTACCACCATGTACATGTTGTGTATCTCGGCAACCTTCAAGCGGAAGCCCCGCGAGGGAGTCGGCCACGACCTGACTAACCACACGAGTCTCTAGTCCAGGTTTATCGCCTATTCGGGTTCCATCCGTGAGGAGATCCGGACGGAGTTTCGCTCACAGCCCCAAACGATGTGTGCAGGGTTCCCGAGACACCAAACGGGCGCCCGGTACACCGTGCCACGGTGTATCTACCGCATCATAGCCCACCCCTAGGGTCAGCGCTATGCACGGCCGCCAACACATATCCTACAAACACCAGAAACTAGTTGCAACTCCTGGACAGAGGACAAGGGCAGTTAATAAGTCGAGAGGGTCCATTGGTTTCGGGCCCAATGCGTGGTAGTAGCTGGTCATGGATCACAAACACAGAACTCAGTTCCTAAGAACGGTTTCAATGAGACAACCCACCATGTACTCCTACATGGCCTCTCACCGCTACCTTTACCAAATCATGTTCACACACTTAGCTCACACAGTAGGACATGTTCATCACTGTTCCAATTCATCCCCGATGAATCAGACTTGACACAACTCTAAGCAATAGCAGGCATGACAAACGAGCATGAATGAGTAGGCACATCAGGGCTCAAACAACTCCTACTCATGCTAGTGGGTTTCATCTATTTACTGTGGCAATGAAAGGTCATGCAGAGGATAAGGGTTCAACTACCGCAGCAAGTAACAGTTGAATCGTTGTTGTCCTAATGCAGTAAAAGAGAGCAGGAGCGAGAGAGTGGGATTGTATCGGAATGAACAAGGGGGTTTTGCTTGCCTGGCACTCCTGAAGATAATATAGTTCTTCATCGGTGTCATCGATCTCATCGTCAAAACCACGTCTATCGAGAGGGGACAAATACCGGCAATAGAGAAAGAAACACAATCAATGCAATGCACAATATGATGCATGATCATGACATGTCAATATGCTGTGGTTTGAGCTAATGCAACTAGCAACATGTTAAATGGAGTTGGTTTGAACCCTAGGTTCAAATTCAAACTCCATATGTGAGAGTTTATGTTCCATTTATATGGATTGTCCTAAACAGCAGCCATAAGTTGTTCTAACATGCATGAAAATGCCATAAACAGATTCCTTGAATTTTTCTGATAATTTTTCATATATAAATTATTTCATTCTGAGCTACGGTTGATTTTCTATGGATTTTTAAAGTTTTAAACATTTCCTGGAATTTCCTGAATTAAATTAAAACCAGAAAAGTAATACTGCGTCAGCATTAGGTCATGCCGACGTCAGCAGGTCAACAGGCCCGGTCCAGGTCAAACCTAACCTGTGGGACCCGCATGCCAGTGTCACATCTAACTAACAGTGCCTATTAGTGCTAAGTAGGTGATTAACTTAACTAATCTAGGGCTGGGCCCGCATGTCAGTGGCTCATCTAGTTAACTAAGTTAATTAACACTAATTAAACAGGGGCCCGGGCCCACACGTCAGGACGCCGGGGAGGTCAAACAGGGGTCAACCTTGCTGGCGTTGAGTCGCCAGCGAGGCCGAGACGGCGGAGGGGCTCGGATTTTGCCCTCCGGTGACCAAATTAGCGGCCGAGACCACCTACAGAGAGCTGGCACTCTCGCGCATCCATTGGAGCAAGCGAGAGAGGCTGCGGTGGAGTGAGCTCGCCGGAGTTGAGCTCGTGGCGGCGGCCGGGGCTCGGGCAACGACTGGTTCGGTGCTACGGTGCAAGGCAGGAGGATCTGGGGGTGGCTACGGTTGCGCGAAGACATGCTGAGCACGGTGGTGCGCTCGGTTGCGGCTCTAGGTGACGGTGGCCACGGCGGCGACATGGCTGGGCGGCGCTGAGCTTCGGGCACGGTGGCGCTAGCGCTAGGGAACGTGCGAGGCGATGGGGAGAAGGGCGAATGGAAGAGCAGCTCACTGAGGACTCGCAGAGAAGCCCAGCGGGGTCGGGAAGCGTCGGAGGCGGCGAATTGAAGGGCGGCGATCGTTGGGGCAGAGGACGGCGATGGCGTTGACGACGGCGCTCCAGGGCGTCCGGCGTCATGTGGCTCGGCGGAGAGGACCGGGGCGTCACGGTGGAGCTCGGGGGCGCGTCGGAGAGGCTCGGAGGTGGCTCTGGCCGCGGCAACTGCAGGCGGCGGCGATGGTGGCGTTCGGCCGTGCGTGTGAGAGAGAGACAAAGGAGGGGATGAGGGCGAGGGAGAGTGCGAGAGAGGTCGGGGGATGCGTGGCGTTGCGAGGGAGGGCCGCGACGAGGAGGCAGCCAGGCAGGGTGGAGGTGGCGCGCGCGCGGCGAGCACACGCCCGGCGTCCTCCTGGCAGCAGCTGGAAGAAGACAAGGGAAGGAGGTGGGCTGGGCCACAGCTGGGCCGCCAGGTTTGCTTTCTCTCTCTCTCTCTGCTTTCTGTTTTAATTTTGTTTTCTATTATTCTGTAGTCTTTAGGGCTTTATTAAAAACACTTAGACACTTCCAAAAATCATGAAACTACTCATGATCACTGTTGGGAATATATCCTACAATAAACATTTTAGTTTATGATTATTTGAGCATTTAAAATATTTAATAGCATTTAAATGCCCAAATGCAAATAGAGTATGATTTAATCCAGAGCCCAAATATGTCATGCAAAAATGTGCATCACCTCTGGTTACTGTTTCCAGCTTTTTCCAAGAATGATGAACATTTTTTTAAAGCCATTTGGATTTACTAGAAATATTTTAGTTGAACCTAGTGAATTCCTTTAATTCCAGGGTTTAGGAAATCCCCATTTCAAGTTTCTTTCAAAGTTTAAACATGATGCACACATGAAGTTACCCTAGTGCAATGCCAGAAGCTAGGGATGTGACATCAGAGCAGAGTACGTTGGTCCGAAATCAGATGTGCTCTGCCCGTGTAGCAGTTGTATGAATTTAGTTACAAGACCCCAGTCAACTGTGCAAAATCATCTACAGTTGTATGGGATGTCGGTCACATATACTAGGTGGGTTCATCATGGTGAAGCCGTGAACGTCAATGTTATTGACTACGTGGAAGCAGCAGATCACCATCTTGATCTGCCTGATGCTCAGGTGGAAGGGGAGGAGGAGGAGGTGGTGGCGGAGCCAGTGAGTTTGACCAACATTGAAACAATGCTACGAAATGCTCGTGCATTCCGTGAACTTTCACCTGCAGAATAAAAATGATGGGCCCGCATGTTGGAACAATGCAACGTGGCTGTCACCCCAGGAAATAAGCTATCAGTATTCTTAGCTATGGTCACCTTTCTTCAGGTGAAGACATCTGAGTGGATGACCAACAAATCATTCGATGCGATGTTGGCTGCTTTCCGCAAAGCTTTCCCAGATGCGTCTGAGCTGCCACACACCTACAGTAAAATGAATAATTTCCTTCAGTTGGAACTGGATATGATATGATCCATGTTTGTAAGAATAATTGTGTTCTGTTCCGGAAGGATTATGCCAACTTAAGTGAATGCCCGAAATGCAAATCATCAAGATGGAAAGATGGCGATGCTGTGAAGAGGATTCCTCATAATGTTCTGAGACATTTTCCAATTACACCAAGATTGCAGAGGTTGTTTCATGATGCTGAAACAAGATAGGATGTACTGTGGCATTCTAGGAACCAGGAGTATAGAGATCAGAATGTAATGAACCATCCATCACATGGTAGTGAGTGGAAAAGCTTCAATCAGAAACACAAAAATTTTGCTGCTGACCCGAGAAACATTAGACTTGGCTTAGCTTCAGATGGATTTGGCCACCAGAGTGCCACATATAGCATGTGGCCAGTGCTTATCCCTTACAACATGCCTCCAAATGTCTACACCAAAGAATCAAACTACATGATGGCCTTGCTCATTCCAGGTCCAAAAAGTCCTGGAAAGGATTTTGATTTGTTCATGGAGCCTCTTGTGGAGGAACTTCAACAGCTATGGGGGGTTGTTCTCACTCGAGACCTATATAGCAGCCCACCAGCTAATTTCTTTCTGCGTGATGTTATAATTTGGTGCATCCATGATTATTCGGCTTTGGGCACTATGTCAGGGCGAACGACACATGGTTACAATGCATGTGTTCGCTTTGACAGGAATCCGCTGTCATACACAATACTTAGCAAGATCTGTTACAATGGACACCGCCGTTTCCTTGCCAAGGACAAGCCACATCCTAGAAAATACTGAAGACATGTGTTCAATGCAAAGCATGAAAACCATGATGCTCCAAAGAGGCTCACCGCCGATGAGTTGCAAGTCGAATTAGAGAAGGTCAGACATATTACACCAGGAAACCATCCTGGTAATGGTAGCGGGAAAAGGAAGCGTGGCAGGGCAGAAGAGAGATTATTGTTTACCCACAAGTCCACTTTGTGGGACTTGGAGTATTGGAAAGATTTGGATCTGCGGCATAATCTTGATGTGATGCACATCGAGAAAAATATATGTGACAGCATTATCAGCACACTTCTTAATATTGAAGGCAAGACGAAAGACACCTTAAAATCTAGGATTGATTTGACACACCTGGGTATCAGACAGGACTTGCAGGTGCAAGATGAAGGTAAACCACGGGATATGGCGCCAGCTGTGTACATCTTGGACAAGGTAAAAAGAAAACAATTATGTGAGGTCCTATCACGTGTGAGATTCCCACATGGACTTGCTTCCAACCCTGAAAGGAGAGTCTGTGCATATGGAAACAAGGTACAAGGGTTGAAAACTCATGACTGCCACGTCCTACTTCAAAGGGTTTTACCTGTTATCCTGTGAGGATTGGGCCGCCCTGACTTATACAGAGAAGTTGCAGAGTTGGGACAATTCTGCAGGGAACTCTGCAGTAGAAATATCAGGATAGATGCTTTGGAGCGTCTTAGAGACAAGATACCAACTATCCTATGCGACCTTGAGAAGATATATCCTCCAGCCTTCTTTGATGTGATGGTGCATTTGGCTGTTCATCTACCTGATGAGGCAGTACTTAGAGGTCCAGTACAGTATGGCTGGATGTACCCTATTGAAAGGCGGCTAGGCACTTTCAAGGGCTATGTTAGGAGCAGAGCTAGACCCGAGGGTTCCATTGCAGAGGCCTACATTGCTACAGAAGCGTTGACATTCTGCTCAAAATACATTGAAACAGCTGATCAGCTTAGCAAAGAGGTGGGTGAAGACAATCCCGGGCTCAATGTTTTCAATTATTCTGTTCGAGTTATAGGGAAGAGTCGACAAGAGGACAAACCTAAAGATTTGGACAAAATGGTTTGGTATGTGTTGAATAACTATCCCGAGATACTACCTTATATCAAGTAAGTGCTAAGTACTGCAGCTTATACATCGTAATCTACTAAACTTGCAGCACATTCTTATATATTTAGATGTTTGACGCAATCACTATGTTGTACATCATCTACAGAAAGGAGTTACTGCCGCAAAATCCAAGAAACATTGACAAACTGGTTATGGCAGGATTTGCAAAATGGTTCAAGAGCCATGTAAGCTTTTGAATTACACTGCCAGTTTTTTTAATATATTGAGTACATAAGATGATCAGCTTGTCTATTTTCTAACCATAGGTTAAGAAGATGCTGGAGGATGGGCAGGCAGTTGATGATGCCCTTTACTCACTAGCAATGGGTCCTGATACTCGGGTAAGACATTATGAATCTTGCGTTGTTGGAGATGTGTGCTACAACACCCTTGCACGAGACGAAGTCAGGAAGACACAAAATAGTGCCATCATGAGCACGGATACGTATGACAAAGAGACAACTGAAATGTATGCTAACATAGCAGATATTGTTCAGTTGTAGTATATCTCCAGTTTCGAGGATCATCAGTGTGTGGTTCTGTCGTGCTGTCGTTGGTATAACCTGTTTTCCAGGATTGCAAAACCCAGAGCTGATGATTATTTCAAATCCATCAATGTCAAGGCGGCGTACCAGACCAACAAGCCTTTTATTTTGGCAAATCAAGCAACACATATATTTTTCTTGGAAGACACATTTGCACGTAGCGATGACTGGAGAGTATTGCAAAGGTTTGAGCAGAGGAATTCATTTAATGAAGTTGCACAACAAGATGATGCTTACACTACTCCTGATGTACAAGATAACACAGATGTTCCTAATATCTTTGAGAATCATCACGTCAATGACACCGGCAAAAAGATTGCCTATCGTGCTGTGGACATACAAGAGTTGATCAAGAAGAAGCCAACGTTCGAGGACACTGAGGACGAAGAAGAAGATGACACCATGGGGAATTACGATTCAGACTGATACACATGGCGAAGATGTTGACGCTGCTGCCGCGGATGATGATTACATTGCTTTTGTCGTATTTGCCTGTTAGAAGACAATTTTTATCTACTATGTGAAGTTGTGTTTGCTATGACAACTAAAACCTGATGAACATGTTGTTTAGTATTTTCCTATGAGAACATCACTTGTTATGCATGCTGATTTGTGTTTGGTGATTGTATGACGACTAAAACATGATGACATTGTTGTTTAGTTGTACTCATATTTGGCTGTGAAACTTGAATTTGATGACATAGTTTGCTGTTGGACTGCAATTTTCTCGACGTCTTCGAATGAGAACAAAGCTGACCCGACAGAGCCTCTGCTAATTTATTTATTTATTTATTACCAAAAGGGCCTCTGCTATTTATTTATTTATGAGCAAAAGGGGATACCCCCTGATTTCCGTTAATAGAAATCATTAGATGTTCACAACACTACGCCCAGCCTGCTACACAGGTTTCATTCATTACTAGTTTCAGCAAAGTGCTCATGTCATAGCCACTGAATACATCACGAGGGCTACATACACTGCAAATAAAGAGACAATCATCATACAGAGCACATCGATTTTGCCCATTATCTTCACAAGCTCTTTCATCTCCTCATTGCTGTCAAGGCCGTTCAGCAGCTGTTGCTTGGCCATGATCAGAGGAACTGCATCTTTAACCTTCTGCTCTGCATCTTCCTCTTCTGCCGTTCCTTTAGTTACTTGTCCAACACCCCAACCTGCTGGTATTGGGATTCCTCGGCTAACCAAATAATCAGCGTAGTTGCACTCCCCCACATCAGCAACTTCCCAGAAATACAAATTGCACGAATCTTCCCTTTTCTGCACGAATCAAATTGGAAAATCATCAACCAAACTATTAAAAAAATCAACAACTGAAAGCAGTAGAACAACACTTAAACATATTATTACCCCATGATTCGGGCATTTGTAGAAGACTCGGCCATGGTTGAGGATTGTGGTTGAGACGTGACGGATGACTCTGCGTGATTTGTAGCAGTGGCACCACACCAACGGCAGCGGGTTGCGATGAGCAACCGGCTGCGGTGCGCGTGCCGGTGGGGGTGTGATGAGACCCACAGGCGATGGTACAGGTGGCAACTTGGCGCATATATGGTTGTTGCCTACTGAAGAGCTGGTGGACGAGTAGCCAGCGGACATGGTTGCTGCGGCCCGAGCTTCTGATGCTAGGCAGAGTAAGTAGAGAAGAGGAGAAGCGAACGTTGGATATGTCAGTTTCATTACTTGCAAAGTAGCATAGCACCATATATAGTCATAGTCTAGGTTTGGATTCGAACCAGCTACAGGAGCACGTCTCTCTTTTTTCTAAAACTCAGCAACGTCTCTTTACTGGTACACTAGCTTGTTCTGTATGCCTTCTCAAGTCTTTGATTGCTCCAGCTGACATCTGGGACCCACCGGAAGGGCCTCTGTATTTCGCGAAAAAACGTGCCCCCCGCTGACAGGTCGGACCCACCAGCTATCTTCGCATGCAAGGAAGTGCCTCCTTATTATGCACAAAAAATGAATACTCCCCCTGCCAGCTGGAACCCAACATAGTGGGAGGCTGACTTGTGGTCCTAGCAAGTTGACGGGGACGGAGGGCTTTGTCAACTTAGTCAATATGAACGATTCTAGCTCCAGTTACCGTACGATGTTCATCCAACGGCCGTAGTGCTTCTTCAACCTCTGGTCTTCTTGCTCCAGCTGCCCAAACCAGCACCGGTCGTGCCTCGTGCTCCTGCCTCCCATGGCCGCCTGCGATGCCGCGGAGGCCTCATCGCCCCCTACTACTCCCACCGCTGGCCTGGCCATCCCTCTACTCACCCACACCCCCTGTTATTTTGCGGCGACGGCAGCCTCACACCGCAGCTGAACTAATGAACCCTCGTACTCCTCTCTGCGTGGGCATCCACTGCCGCGTCTTCCCTGGCTCCGCGTCATCCCCTTCCTAGGCCTCGCCATCGTCCACCGCCTTGGTGCTCTCGGCGCGGCGTGGTCAATGTGGTCAACGACCAACTTCCATTGGAAGAGTACTATACATGGAGAGGCTGACAGCTGGGTCCACGGCCATAGCCCAATTTTTTTTGTGATTTGCCATGTAAGTCGCTTTGTCAGGCCTGTTGGGCTGCAAATCTTTCAAGACAAGGAGAGCTTCATTCAGCTGGCCGAGAAAATGGCCTATCAGTAATGAGAAATGGGCTGTCCATTTTTGAAACACATCAAACCGACAATTAGTTTCAAATTTCTTTTTTTCATGTCAAGATTTTAAATTGCATTGATTCTTATGCATGGACAATTTGTTGGATTTTATATTGATATACATTTATTTTTAAAATCAGTTTGAATGTGACTCAAAATTTCGGGATTAAAAACAGTTCAGACCGCACCGAAATATGCAAATTTTCGTATAATTTTTTAACCGTGGCCACAATATGGGCTGTAATGCTAACAAAAAGAATATGGGCTCCAAAAAAACCTTAAGAATTAGCAAATGGGCTGTAAATTATTAGAAATAATGGTAAATGGGTTGTATGCTGTTTTCCACAGATTTGAGGCTTTCCTAAAAAAAGGTTGACGCACAAGCAGTGACTGTTGGATGTCCATCCAACGGCCGTCATGCTTCTTCAATCTCTGCTCTTCCTACTCCAGCCGCTCAAACAAGCGCCGACGGGACTGCCTGCTCCCTCCTCCCCGCGGTCGGCTATGCTGTCGCGCAGGCCTCATCGCCCCACCGTACTCCCATCGCTGGCCTAGCCATCCCTCTACTCACCCACACCTGTTTTTATTCTCCAGCGACGGCAGACGAACCAGTAAACCCTCGTACAGTCATACTCCCCTCTGCGTGGGAAACAACTGCCGAGTCTTCCCTGGCTCCATGTCGTTCCCTTTCTAGGCCTCACCGTCGTCCACCGCCCTGGTGCTCTCGGCGCGGCCTGGTCAATGTGGTCAACGACCGACATGCATCTGAAGTGGACTATACGTGGAGAGGCTGGCAGCTAGGTCCACGGCCGCATGCAAGGAAATGCCTCCTTATTACGCGCAAAATTATGATTCCTCCACCTGACATCTGGGACCCACCGAAGGGGCCTTTGTATTTTGCGAAAAAACGTTACCGCCGATGACAGCTCGGACCCACCAGCTATATCTTCGCACGCAAGGAAGTGCCTCCTTATTACGCACAAAAAAATGAATACTCCCCGTGCTAGCTGGGACCTAGTATAGTGGGAGGCTGACTTTTGGGCCTACTAAGTTGACGGGGACGGAGGGCTTTGTCAACTTAGTCAATATGCACGATTCTAGCTCCAGAGACCGTACGATGTCCATCCAACGGTCGTTGGGCTTCTTCAACCTCTGGTCTTCTTGCTCCAGCCGCCCAAACCAGCGTCGGTAGTGCCTCGTGCTCCTGCCTCCCATGGCCGGCTGCGTTGCTGCGGAGGCCTCACCACCCCTACTACTCCCACCGCTGGCCAGGCCATCCCTATACTCACCCACACCCCCTGTTATTCTGCGGCGACGACAGCCTCACACCGCAGTGAACCAGTGAACCCTAATACTCCTCTACACGTGGGCATCCACTACCGCGTCTTCCTCGGCTCCGCATCGTCCCTTCCTAGGTCTCGTCATCGCCCACCGCCCTGGTGCTCTCGGCGGCGTGGTCAACGTGGTCAAGGAACGGCTTCCATCAGACGTGGACTGTACATGGAGAGGCTGACAGCTGGGTCCACGGCTGCAGCAAGGAAGTGCCTCCTTATTACGCAAAAAATAATGATTCCTCCACCTGACAGCAGGGACCCACCGGACGGGCAACCGTATTTCGCGAAAAAAATGTTTCCCCCCCTGACTGCTGGGACCTACCAGCTACATCTTCGCATGCAAGGAAGTGCGTTCGGGCAAAAACAAAAACGATTCGCCCCCCTAACTGCTGGGACCCACCAGCTACATCTTCGCATGCAAGGAAGTGTCTGACAGTCGGGACCCACCTGGTCGAAGCGTACGTAGCGTTGTCATTCTGGTCGCGAACATGTACGTATATACTGGTCGATGTAGAGGCGCACACGTGTCGTAGTAGAGGCGCGCATGTAGCATGTACACGTACGTACAGCGACCAGTGTGCAAGAAAGAAAATATGGCCGCGTACATACATACGGGCGGGGTCTCGAACGCCTACTCGCCCATACGTACGGTCAGGGCTCATGTACATTGTTGGGTCGGAATGGAGAAACTGTGTCGTCATCGTGTTCATGGGGAGCCAACCAGCTGGGTTGGAACGGAATGCGTCGTCGTGTTCATCGGGAGGGCTTGGACGAAACAGTCGATGGAAATGAGGCCTGGCGTACCGCACAACGGAGGAAACGGCCTTGTGTTTGACCGGCCATGTTCGAAATGGGATCATGTTCATCGGGAGGGGTCTGTCGTACCGCAAAACGGAGGAAACGGACTTGTGTTGGACCTCCTACGGTCGAAACGGGGTCCTGTTGATCGGGAGGGGTGCGGCGTACCGCAAAACGGAGGAAACAGACTTGTGTTGGAGCCCTACGGTCGAAACGGGGGTCCTGTTCATCGGGAGGGGTGTGGCGTACCGCAAAACGGGACTCCACGGGATACTATTCATCTCCACCGTTGACCCCCTCCAGCCTCCACGGGCCACTGTTCATCCACCGTCGACCTCCCCCAGCCTCCACCTACGACTGTTCATCCACGAGCTCCTGTTCATCTAGCCTCCACCGCGCGCTACTCCACCGGCTACTGTTCAACCAGCCCTCTCCACGGGCTCCTATTCAACCACCCCTCCACGGGCTACTATTTATCCAGCCCTCCACCATCTACTGTTCATCCAGCCCTCCACGGGGTGGTCTTGTTCATCCAGCCCTCCACGGGGTCCTATTCATCCAGCCCCAACCGGCTCGATCGATCGGGGTCCTGTTCATCCAGAGGCAACACCACGGGGTCATGTTCATCCACCCCCACCGGAAACTGTTCATCCAAACCCCCCCAACAATGCTCACTGTTCATCTAGAGGCAGCATCGATCGGCTTCAGTTAGCAGCAGTAGCGAAGGAATCGCTCAGTCGGGTTCAGTTAACAGCCATCGATCGATCGCTCAGGTTCAGTAACGCGTAGCCCGTAGTGCAATCACTCGGGTTCAGTAGGCGAACGCCTCGCTCGGGTTCAGTTAGAGCCCAATACCTCGCACCCACGCGTGTGCGTGTATGAGAGAAACGCGCAAACCTCCGTGCATCGCTCGGCCCTGACCACCCACTGTAACTGGGAACACCCCGATATTTTCCTCGCCCTTGATTCTACCATGGTTTTTTCCGTCATGGACGGCCCAAAGAATGCCATGCAGCTGCGTCTCCGGCCCGCCTAGGACAAAAAGCCATTTTCTATCATGATTTTTTGTCATAGAAGTAGGAGCCCACCACATCTATGATGATACCGGGTTTTGTCACAATTATCGTCATAGAAGTGTCATAAGTATGACAAAAAAATTTTCATTCGGCCCAAAATGTCACGGATGTGTCTTTTTTTGTAGTGCAACCATAAGTGTTATACTAACATCGTGTCCCCAAAGTTGTTGGCATAGTCATACCCATGATCAGGAAAACAGAACCATCATGCAACACTTGAGCTAGCCTTAGAGGCTAGACTAGGAATACATTTTGCTGTTTATTATTCCACACGTGCATATGAGTCTTCCTCCGAGCCTCGTGTTATTGTAGACTCGAGAACCATAGCAATTATAGTATAGAACATAAACATAATTATGAACATGGAGATAAATAATAGCATTTATTATTGCCTCTAGAGCATATCTCCTACACACTCCCACTTGCACTAGAGTCAGTAATATAGTTAATGCTAATGCACTTTACACCCATGGCACACTGGTGTAAAATATACTTCGCATGTGGTATAGCCTGATGTCCAATGGATCTGACAACTTTAGCCTTGATGACCCACAAGTATAGGTGTAAGTGCATCTAGTGCCACCCCTAGTTGGTTTTGGAGTATTGACGACAAACCTAGTTGAGGGACTAATGTGTTTGTGAGAATTGCAGGATAACACAGGTAGAAGTCCCTCATTGATTCGGTTTTCCTACCAGAAATGACCCCTAAAAATGTATGAAGACATTGAAGTCAAAGGTGGTACGTGAAGATATTCACATTGAAGACTATGACAAGAGAAGACATCGCATGAAGACTATGGAGCTCGAAGACTTAGATCTTTCGTAGTTCTTTTTCTTCTTTGTTGAGTCATAGGAACCACCGTACTGTTAAGTGGGGGTCCAAGAAAACCAGTCAGAATGGCTGAAGTGATGCTTAACCAAAATCCTATGTCTTCGAGTGAAGACTATGAGAGCGAATCTTGCCCAGAGTTGGACAAGTCAGCTTTGCTTGTAGCCCAAGTAAAGTTGCCATGTGTGTTTAAAATCTGACCGTTGGAACACGTGTCAGTTCCTTAGTGACCCAGGGTCATTTCGGACAAATCAGGTCGGGTTGCCTAGTGGCTATAAATAGCCCACCCCCTACAACCATAAACGGTTGGCTGCTCAGAGTTAAAGTACGGCTGTTGTCGTTTGAGAGCATCCCACCTCGAAGCCTTTGAGAGAGAATTCCTTGCGAGGATAAAGTCCTAACCACCCAGAGCCAAAGAGTGTTAGGCATCACTTAAGTCTTCTTGTCTGTGTGATTTGAAGACTTATTACACTTGAGGACTGTGAATCCTCCAGCCGGTTAGGCGTCGCGTTCTGAGCATCCAAGAGTCATTGTGGATCGCCGGTGAACGAAGTCTGTGAAGGTTTGGGAGTCTACCTTGAAGACTTACCAGAGTGATTGGGCGAGGTCTGCGTGACCTTATCTCAAGGGGAATACGGTGAGGACTAAGGGTTCTGAGCTGCGTGTTCAGGACTGGGTGTCCGGAACTGTGTGTCCTCAGGTTTAAATACCTAGCCGCCCTAACCAGACGTACAGTTGTCACAGCAACTGGAACTGATCCAACAAATCATTGTCTTCAACGAGTCACTGTTTTCATCCTTCCCTTCCCTTTACTTACTATTGGTCCTTGTGAAGTCATTGCGTGATTGCATTATCTTTTGTCTTCACTGAGTGACTGCTTGTTCTGATTGGCTTCACAATATCTTCCTACCTGATCCCTACTGCCTAGCTGCTATTAGTCATCGTGCTTTCACTTTGTTGATTACCTGACTAAGGTTTGCCTAGTGTAGTCTACCTTCCGCTGCGTGGTAATAGGTTTACTTCTATCGTTTGTCTTCAAAACTTCCCTGTTTAGAAGACTTTCATAAAAATCGCCTATCCACCCCCCTCTAGTTGATCACTAGCACTTTCAATTGGTATCAGAGCAAGGTACTCCCTTGTTCTGTGTGATTCGGTTTAACCACCTGGAGTTTTAGCTATGTCAACTGCAGGGATAATTAAAGTCTCCGCTGCGTGCCCCGTCTTCAATGGAACTGAATATCCCTACTGGAAGAATAAGATGCGCATGCATCTTGAAGCCATTGATGTCGACCTATGGTATGTCGTCAAGAACGGCGTTCCCAAGGCTGGAGAAGGTGTCACTACTGCTGATGTCAAGAAGTTCGTTCAACTGGACTCTACTGCCAAGAATATCATCTGTGGTCATCTGACCAAAGGACAGTATGGCCGTGTGAGTGCGTTGGAGACTTCCAAGCTAGTCTGGGACTGGCTCTCCAAGGTCAACGAAGGCGTCTCCACCCAGAGAGATCGGAGAATCAGTGTCCTTCGCAACCTCTTCAACCGCTTCAAGAGAAATGACAGTGAGAATGTCCAGCTCACGTTTGATCGACTCACTGACATCACAAATGAGCTTCAAGCCCTCGGCGCCACTGAGATCACCAAGCATGAAGTTGTCAAGACACTCCTGAGATCACTTGACAGTTCGTTTGACACCCTAGCCCCGATGATTCAAGAATGCCCTGATTTCAAGACACTCGATCCGTCTGACATACTTGAGAGGCTCAACACACACAAGTTTCAGCTTTCTGAGAAAAGAGACATCTATGGTCCCAGCTATGGGCGAACTCGTGCCTTGAAGGCAAAAGCTGTCTCCTCATCCAAAGAAGAATCTGACAGCAGTTCTGATGATCCTGAAGACATTAGAAAGGAGCTTGCTATGCTTGTGAAGAGGTTCCAAAAATTCACCAAAAAGAAAGGGTTCATAAAGTCTTCACGATCAAGCTCAAGGAATGATGAAGCTTCTGCTCATGACTACAAGAAGAGAACATGTCACAAGTGCAAGAAGCCTGGCCACTACATCTCTGAGTGTCCACAGTGGGACAATGAGAACAACAAGAAGAAGAAGAAGAGCAAGGAGTATGACTCTGACGACAGGAAGAACAAGAAATACTCAAAGTCTTCTTCCAACTCTTCCTCAAAGTCTTCATCACACAAGAAGAGCTCATCTGGCAAGGCACATGCGTTTGTTGGCAAGGAAATGGATTATGAGGAGGAGTCTGCTTCTGAGGAGGCGGAGGTGGAGTCTGAGGAGGAGTCCGATTCTGGCGTTGCGAGTCTGGCTACAGCATACGTTGCCAAGTCCATCTTCAACATTGAAGACAATGACTTCATCACCGACACCGATGCAAATGACAAGGACTACTCCGCTCCTTCCTACTGCTTCATGGCACATGGTGCCAAGGTAAACACACGCACTACTCACTATCAAACATCCAGTGACGATGGATCTGATTGTGATTCCAAACCTAGCTACAAAACACTTGCTAAAATTGCAACTGAACAACAGAAAGCTATGGAACACATTCAAAAACTGTTAGACAAAAGCGATGATCTGTTAGATGCTGAAATGACTCGATCTCAGTCCTTAATTGAAGACATAAAAAATCTTCATGTTAAGTATGAGGAACTTGAAAGTCGTCATGAAACGCTCTCAACAACTCATGAAAGGCTGTCCTACGATTATCTTCAAAGGAAGCAAGACCTTGAGAAATTGAGAGCGGCTCATGAAGATCTTCAAAAGGAAAACGAGTCACTTCGCGCTAAACAGATCAGTTCAGCTCAGGAAGGATTTTAACCACCATGTCTTAAATGCATTGAGCGTGATAACGCTACTTCTGTTGCTGAATGTTCTACTGCTGCTACTGTTGCAATATCTTCACCTGTTGATGTGGTAACTAACCCCTCTGCTGAGGATACCACTGCCATTGCTGATGAGAATGCTAGGTTGAAGACACTGCTTGAAACAGAGATGTACAAAAGTCTCAAAGGGCATCAGACACTATGCGATGTCCTCAAAAGGCAGATCCTGAACCGAAACCCTAGGAAAGAGGGTGTTGGGTTCGAAAGGAAAATGAATGCCGATGGCTCTTACTGGAAACCTGAGAAGTACCCCAAAACCACATGGGTTGCTGCAAAGGAACCTTCAGTGGATGCATCCACCCTATCTGGCTTCACTTGTGCTAATCCCATTGTTATTGATGAATCCTTTGATGTAAACTACAAACTGTTTAAGAATCAGAATGGTGAAGTGTTTGCCAGGTATATTGGTACTAACTGCAAGAATGGACCGCCTATGAAGAAGATCTGGGTGCCGAAAGGGTGTTTGGAGAATCTTCCTGTGAATGTCATCATGATACCACAGGTGAAGAAGACAAACCCCAGACCACAGGCTTCATATGGTCCAAAGGCTTCATACAGACAGAGGACTCACCGGAGTCGCACTAACGCAAATGTTTTGCCGGGAAGCCATACTCAGGCCTATGAATATGAGCGCGGTTCATCAAACCGCCATGTTCATAAGACCAAGAACTATTCTGCTTATTCTTATGAGTACTATTTTCCACCTGCAAGACTTTTTGCTAGGGCTCCAAAGCCAAAATTCTCAGATGCTGCACTTAGACTCATTGCTTCAAAGCCACCCTTGAAGATGTGGGTGGCTAAGAAAGCTTAACTCTCTTTTGCAGGGAAAGGTCTCTAGCAGAATCCAGCAGAAAACCAAAATCGTCTGACGCTATTGCTGGGGACCTTAAACATCTTGTAGGGCGCAAGATCAAATGCCCAAATGGTCTTATTATGTACTTTGTTCCTGAATCGCTTGCTACTCGCCCTATCAGTCCAAATCTCGATCTAAGATTCATAACCCACTGGTTCGTCAAATGTTTTGCTTCACAATTCTCTTCGTGAAGCCTATCCCCCTAACTGCACTGTAGGGTACGACACCAGCAGCTTCAGAATGGATTATTGATAGTGGGTGTACCAATCACATGACTGGCAAGAGAAGCCTTCTTATGGACTCAACCTTACGTCCATCCGACAAAGTCACATCACATTTGCTGACACTGGTAAAAGTAAGGTATTGGGTCTAGGTAGAGTTGCAATCTCAAGGGATCAACACATGGATAAAGTCATGCTTGTTGAATCCCTTGGCTTCAACTTAATGTCTGTCTCAATGCTTTGCGATTTAAACATGATTGTGATATTTGGAAAATATCGTTGCCTTGTTCTAATGGAATCTGACAAGTCTCTAGTCTTTGAAGGGTATCGAAAGATGATTTGTACGTGGTAGATTTCTCAGCAGGACCACAGCTTGCCGTATGTCTTCTAGCAAAAGCTTCAGAATGCTGGCTCTGGCATCGGAGGCTAGGGCATGCTGGCATGAGGAACCACACTCCTTGCAAAGAAGAAGCATGTCATAGGCATCGAGGCGTCAAGTTCAAGAAAGATCACTTATGCGGTGCCTGTGAAGCAGGAAAGATGACGAGGGCCAAGCATCCCTCGAAGACAATCATGACAACGACTCGACCCTTCGAACTGCTCACATGGATCTTTTCGGTCCCACTCATTACTCAACTCTTACTACTACTGCTTGTCTCTATGGCTTGTCATTGTTGATGATTATTCTAGATATACTTGGGTGCATATAATCCTCTACAAGACTGAAGTGCAGGATGTCTTCAGACGCTTCGCCAATCGAGAATGAACAACTATGGCACCAAGATAAAGCACATCAGAAGTGACAATGGCACTGAATTCAAGAACACTGGCCTACACTGGCCTTGATACATATCTTGATACTTTGGGCATCACACATGAATTCTCAGCTCCGTACACGCCACAGCAGAATGGCGTCGTCGAACACAAGAACAGAACACTTATTGAGATGGCCCGAACGATGCTTGATGAATACAAGACTCCAAGAAAATTCTGGCCTGGAGCCATTGATACTGCATGCCATACAATCAACCGTGTTTATCTTCACAAGCTTCTGAACAAGACATCTTATGAGCTCCTTACTGGCAAGAAGCCAAATGTCAGTTACTTCAGAGTATTTGGCGCCAGGTGCTGGATCAAGGATCCACATCACACTTCAAAATTTGCACCAAAAGCACATGAGGGTTTTATGCTTGGATATGGAAAGGATTTGCACTCCTACAGAGTCTTCAATCTCTTTCATTATAAAGTGGTTGAAACAGTGGATGTGCGGTTTGATGAGACTAACGGCTCACAAAGAGGGCACCTGCCAAATGTGCTAGATGAAGTTCCATCCAGTGAATCAATCAAACTTATGGGAACTGGAAAAATCATACCTTCTGAAGCTCAACCTGAAGAGGAACTTATCATCTCCGCACCTGATCAACCTGAAGACAATGCTCAGCCTGAAGACAATCCCTCTAACAATGACAATGATCAGCAAGAGCAAAATCTTCGCCCTGTACATCCTCGTGTTACCAATGAAGTGCAGATTGAGAGAATAATTGATAGCATCAATGCACCCGGTCCACTCACTCGTTCAAGGGCAACACAGCTAGCAAATTTCTGTGGGCACTTCGCATTCGTCTCAATAACAGAACCCAAGAAAGTTGAAGAAGCCTTCATGGAACCTGAATGGATTCAAGCTATGCAAGAAGAGCTTCATCAATTTGAGCTGAATAATGTATGGGAACTGGTTAAGCGTCCTGATCCTCGGAAGCACAATATAATAGGCACCAAATGGATATATCGCAACAAGCAAGATGAGCATGGTCAAGTTGTCAGAAACAAAGCTCGTCTCGTTGCTCAAGGATATACTCAAGTTGAAGGGATTGACTTCGATGAACCATTTTCTCCTGTGGCTCGACTTGAAGCCATACGCATACTGCTGGCCTATGCAAATCATCATAACATACTTCTATATCAAATGGATGTGAAGAGCGCTTTTCTCAATGGCAAGATTGAAGAAGAAGTGTATGTTGCACAACCGCCTGGCTTTAAAGATCCAAAACATCCTAACATGGTATACAAGCTCAACAAGGCACTGTATGGCCTCAAACAAGCCCCTCGGGCTTGGTATGACACACTCAAATACTTCCTGAAGAGCAAAGGCTTCACACCTGGTTCCCTCGACCCCACTCTCTTCATGAAGACATATGATGGTGAACTGTTTGTGTGCCAAATATATGTGGATGACATTATCTTCGGCTGCACCAATCAGAAATACAGTGAAGAGTTTGGATATATGATGCAAGAGCAATATCAGATGTCCATGATGGGAGAGCTGAAGTTCTTCCTTGGTCTTCAAGTACGACAGCAATGCAACGACATCTTTATATCTCAAGAGAAGTATCTCAAAGATTGCCTAAAGAAGTTCGGTATGCAAGACTGCAAAGGCTTCACGACGCTAATGCCATCCAAACATCATCTGGGTCCCGACGACAATGGTAAAGAGTTCGATCAAAAGGTATACCGCTCCATGATTGGTTCTTTACTTTATCTATGTGCATCTAGGCCAGATATTATGCTTAGTGTTTGCATGTGTGCTCAATTCCAAGCGGCACCAAAGGAATCGCATCACTTAGCTGTGAAGCGAATTCTTCGATATTTGGCTTACACCCCAACTCTAGGATTATGGTATCCAAAGGGCTCAGAGTTTGATCTGGTTGGATTCTGGATGCTGATTATGCTGGTGACAAGGTGGATCGCAAGTCTACATCAGGCACATGTCATTTTCTAGGACGATCACTTGTATGTTGGTCTTCAAAGAAGCAGAACTGTGTATCTCTCTCCACTGCTGAATCTGAATACATTGCTGCTGGATCTTGCTGCGCTCAGCTTCTATGGATGAAGCAAACACTCAAAGACTATGGCATTCATCTGAAGCAAGTACCACTCTACTGCGACAACGAAAGCGCCATCAAGATTGCCAACAACCCAGTTCAGCACTCGAAGACAAAGCACATTGAGATCCATCATCACTTTCTCAGAGATCATGTTGTGAAGGAAGATATTGATATCATACACGTCAACACTGAAGAGCAACTGGCAGATATCTTCACCAAGCCCTTGGATGAGAAGAGATTTTGCAAGTTACGGTGTGAGCTAAATATCTTGGAATCCTCAAATGTCCTGTGATCAGGCACACATCCTAACACTTATGCGTATTGATGACTTAGATGTGCAACACACGAAGTAAAGTATATCTTCAATCAATGAAGACATACATTCTAAGTGTGAATACATTAATGAGGAAATTGACTTCAGAGCGCCACGATAATTGTGCGCCGTGTCTGGGTCTAATACTTCCTATACGGTGGGTAACGCCACCACCAAATGTTCTGTTTGAAGTATTTCACTCATGGCGTTACATTTGCTATGTCTTCACATTTGGTTTGACTTCAATCTCAACATATCTTCATGATTATCTTCAGTATGTTGATCATATATATATACTAGTGTTATGTCCTCTACAGCATTCACTTATAGCTATGTCTTCTTGTTGAATCTTTTGAACTAAGTGAATGTGATCGGACCCTAACCTCTCTATGCTTTCTATCTCAAACTCTATCTCTCCAAATCATATGCATTCTATTGAAACTGTCGAATGTCTTCTCTGCATCCTTGTCAGCGGAAGATACAGAGACAAACATTAAGTCCGTTTTCAATGCTAATTCCTTCACCTGAAACCCGGAGAAGTGGGAACGACCACCCGACAATCCAGGCGTGCGTGGGAACGTGGAACAACGTCTGATATGCTACATGATGGCCACGTGTTCCTCAGATGTGAATCGCCAGGGGCACCTGTGTAATAACACTGAGCCGTCCCTGTCCCTATAAATACACGCCTCACCTCAGTCATTATCCTTTCTTCCACTCTCGCACGAACCCTAGCGCCACCGCTAGCCCTTGACGATGCCGGCGACGAAGCGCTTAGCTGCCGCAACCTCTCCGACGCCTTCTTCACGCCGACCGCGGACATCGTCTTCTCCGCCGTCGCCGTAGGTGTCCTCCGTCGCCAAGTTAGGGCACGGACGATCGAACTGCTCGGCCTCCTCTTCCACTCCGTCTAGCAGTTTCTTGTGTGGTAAATAAAACTCCCTTTTTACGGCCTCTTTGATCCTATAGATTCGTCACTTTCTACCACAAGCAGTTTCTGTTCACACAAGTTGGATCCACTTCATACTGCATCTCATATTATGCCTAGTATGTTCACTTATGCTTCACAAAGTAGTTAGATTCCTCACTTTTACTGATCTATGGATTCGTACAAATCTGGAACCAACTCCTTATCTATGAGTGAATGTCTTCGCACGATGAGGTCAATGTCTTCTAAACTAATTTATCTTCAAAATCTTCTGAGAATGCATATGACCTCTTCCCCTTCCCTCGCACCTTAATGCTGTCACAGGTACATGTCCGTGGGAGAATCCCTTGGTTCTCATAGTCTGCATTCATTTGCAGAATTCTTACATCATCACATAAATTCTCCCGAAGCCAGTTCCTGTTTGTCCAGCAAGCGAAAGCCCTTGAAGCCTTTGAACGTATTGAAGCCATTCAGTTTAAAGTTCATGGCTGCAGAGAAATCAGCAAGGAAGGGTGGCAGAAAGCGTCGAGGTGAGACATCAAGAGATCTGCCCGATGACCTCTCAGAACTGTACAAGACAGATCCAGAAGAGGATTACAATCAGCGCAAGACACGAATCCAATGGATTCGACAATATTGGGCAGAACAGTGGTTCAAGTACAGATTTGTGACAAAGGAATATGCTGAAAAGAATGCCATCAAGCGACCATGGGGAGACATCCTATACAAAAATCTTCAACCCAGGTCCAGAGATGAAACCATTGAACAAGGCTTCTATCCCTGCATGGTCCGTGGACCACAGCCTGCGGATGCTGACCCATCGTCACTGCTATGGTGTCATGACGACAATCTGTTCAAGCGCAACTTCTAGTTTGCCCAGAATTCGGCGAGGCAGAACAAGAAGTCTTTGGGATTAGACTTCAACCCTGGTCCCTCTGCTCCCCGTGCCGATGGGACCCGCAAAGCTGAACCCAATCTTGTTGGGCCCTTCTACAACCTGGAAGGTCTCATCACTCATATCGTGGTTCAAGGGACAGCCGTGGATGTGCCTGCAGATGATGTTGAATCAGATGAAGCGCCTGCAGCGCCGAAGCCAAAGAAACTGAAGCAGCCTAAAGCTTCAAAGCCTGCCTCAGCACCAAAAATCTCACGGGCGAAGCCACTGGCTACTGCACCTCCTGAAGATAGTGTGTAGTCTGAGGATCTGTCACACATCTCCAAGCCCCAGAAAGTCAAGATGCCTCTGCCACACACTAGCCAAGAACTGACTACTGCTGCTATTCTGCGCAACGATGCCATTGATCTGTCCAGTGATGAAGATCTTGCAGATGACGCTCTTGAGCAACTGATCAAGAGCAAAGAAGAAGCGGAAATCTTCAACAATTTGCCTCTCTATGACGTGGCAATCATTCACGACTTCATTGATGAGTGGTTTGACACGCCCAACCTCAGCTTTGAAGATCTGCAACTTCCCATTGGCTTCAGTGTTGCCTTCCATGGCGCCATTGCTTCAGAGTTAGCTATAGCCCAGCGCATCGTTGAACTGAAGCAGAAGATTGTCTTTGATAAAGCTCAGTTCAAGAAGCATATGGCCAAGCTCAGCATGCAAGAGGTCAAGAACTTCAATACCATGCCGCACGAGATCAAGGAAGCCTTTCTCAGGAAGCATGAAGAAGCTCAAGGTTCTCGTGAGCACATGAAGAGCCTGGCTGACAAGTGTGTGCAAGCCTACAATGAGGCTGAGAAGCGCAAGGCCCTTGGGTGTCCTGGCATCGACCCCAGGATGGCTACAAAGCAGAAGAAGAAGCCCGCTATGGCCGAACCCGACGGACCAAGGCAGGAAGCACATCCCATTGTCTTCCCAACCAGCATGACTGGCTCGAAGCCAAAAGCCAGGTCTACCGCTTCAGAACTGAAGAAGACGAGGACTGCTGAGGCTGAAGGCACAAAGAGGAAACATCCTGAAGCCTCTACTGCTGCTCCCTCCAAGAAGAAGCGGAAGACCAAGAAGGAACGGGCTGCTCCCACAGAGCCCTTAATTGTTGAACCTATCTCCATGGTTTGCCCTGCCGCTGAACATCAAGAGCGCCAACTGACTGTCCATGAGCCTGCTTTCACAGAGGCTCATGAAGCTGAAGACATTCCAGCAGCTGATCCCACCGCTGCTGAAGACATTGGTCACCATGACCATGTTGAAGATGATGCAGTTCTTCCTCAGATCGAGCACCAACAGGTATCATCGCCTGTGCTTACACACAGCGAACTCATCAGCATTGGTCATCCTCTGACGCCAATTGCTCAGGATGCATCATGGGCTGATCATCCACAACAACAAGTCACACCACCCCAGCATGAAGAAGAAGATGACTTTGAGGCCCAGCCAACTCCATCTCCAAAGGCGTCACCAGCGTTACGCAGGCTTCGCAAAGGACCAAGTTCTCCAGTCTCCGAATCTGAAGCTAAAGCTGCTGAAGACATTCCGGCTGCATCAGCCGATGACACCCAAGAAGAAGAACGTGTCCCCACTCCCCCAACTACTGATGAAACTGTTCTCGAGGAGAACGTGTCTGTGCCCGACCCTCCAGCTCATCAAGTGGAGGTAGAAAATCTTGAGGCTGCCACCACCAACACCAGTGAAGCCACTGACGCTGTCATGGCTGAAGCAAATGTGGAGCCTACACCAACCCAAGAACCAGAAGTCAGCGAAGCCAATGATGCTACTGCTTCTGTTCCTGCACCTACTGCTGGTCCTCAGTTTGACTATCACATTGAGCATAGGCCTCAGGTACAGAAGCCAATGCCAAGGTTGCCCAGGTTTCTAGGTCCTGCATCAACACCTGAATCCTTCAATGTAAACAGCTTCAAAGCAGATAACACCTTCTTAAATAGCTCCAAGAACCCCTACTCAAGGGAACGAATATCTTCTGATCGGTTCTGGAGCTATACGCAGCGAAGCTATTACTCCTGCATTCTGTACAATCAAGGTCACATATTCCCACATATGCGTCTTGACACCGAAGCAATAGCTGGTCTGCCCTGCTTGGAAGAAGCTCTGGTCTGCTTCAAAGAGGTTGGATTGTTGCCCTTCGTCACCGACCAAGAGCACTGGAACGAAGAGTTGCTGCTCCAATTTTATGCCACACTTCACATACATCTGCCCACTCCTGGAGATCTCTATGAACCTGGATGTCAACTTCACAGTGAAGCTATGGAGAGCATCTTTCAGAAGCCTAAACCAAACATGAGTCAGATGCTCAGTATGATGAAGCCTTTGCCACAAGACGCTGCATATCCTAAGGAGTTCCTTGTTGAAGACCTGGAGTATCTGCCAAGGACCATCTATCACATTTTAAGGCGAACTCTCTGGCCCATCAAAGGACATTCCCCATATGCAAAGCTGGAAGGTGCAATGAAGAATTTGGTCTTCTATATTCTTCACGGCAAATGCTTCAATGCACAAGACTTCTTCATCCGCCAACTTGCTGCTTCAGGATCTGATCTCTTTGGCTTGAAGTTCTACGCTCCATGGATAATGAGGCTGATCAAACTCCACTCAGCTATCTCATATCAGCCCTCTGCTCGCAATCATCGGATTTTTATGCCTGACGTGGATATGTCCATTGAAGCCCTCTATCCAGAGCCTGCCAAGGAGCCTCTTAGTCTTCAGAATGCGGAGCATCAAAGTTTCTCTCAGAACATTGAAGGAGTTGAAGCAGTCACCCATGTTTATCCTCTGGCTGGCACTACACGCGCACCTCATTGTGCCCTCACTGAAGCCACTGAAAGCACTATTGCCCAACGGCCCAAGAAGCGATCTCGTGTTCTCAATGACCGAGAGCTTCTGGTTGCTCTTCATCAGAAACATGATAGGCATCATGACTAGCTGAAGCGCCAAATGCACAGCCTCTTGGTGGATGTCAACCGCATTCGCAACCTTGCCACCAAGAATGCCTTTGTTGCCCATGAAACTTGTCGGCGTACATGGAAAGGGCTGACGCTTATGTGCTCTGAGGATGATCTTCAAGATGATGGATTCTCTAAACGTTTCAAGTTTGACTCCACACCTCCCCGAAGGGCTGTGCTGCGACGAACTCCCTCACTTGAAGACTCTGAGTTCTCTTCCTCTACGGCAATTGTGAATGCCAGAGTGATCGAGGACGAAGACGATGCTATTTCACCGCCCCCTCCTTCAGCACGCGTCGACACTGCCCTGAGCTCGTCTGCACCGCCAAACACCACCGACGACCTTGCTGCTTCCCCTACTCTTCATGGGAACGAGTAGATGCTCTATGTCTTCAAACCTTTTTGGTCCTCACTGACAAAAGGGGGAGAAGCATATGAGTTTGATAGTCTTCAAGCGGGTCCATATGGGCGGTTACTTTATGTTTTGCCTAGTGTTTACAACTCTCGTTTTGATACATTTGGTTCTTTGAGTTGTAACACTTAAACTCGATGGTCGTCTGCTACTTATTTGCTATTTTGCGATGCGATGTTAATTTCCGCATGTGCGACGATAAATTCCGCACTTAGATCATTTTGCAGACGTCCATTTTCCATTATGCATGTCATTATCTTCACATACTTTTCATGCATGATGAATTGTCATCATAAGTTGAAGAGGATCTCCATAAGTACAACCTGCCATGTGCATTTGCATTCCAAAAGCAAATTACTTATATGCACATCTTCAGGGGGAGCCCTTACAAGTTATGAAGACAACTCCTTATCCTTTACAATTTCACATATTATATTCCCCGTTCAAAACTTCAACCAGTTTGTCATCAATCACGAAAAAGGGGGAGATTGTAAGTGCATCTAGTGCCACCCCTAGTTGGTTTTGGAGTATTGACGACAAACCTAGTTGAGGGACTAATGTGTTTGTGAGAATTGCAGGATAACACAGGTAGAAGTCCCTCATTGATTCGGTTTTCCTACCAGAGATGACCCCTAAAAATGTATGAAGACATTGAAGTCAAAGGTGGTACGTGAATGTGAAGATTCACAGAAGACTATGACGAGAAGACATCGCATGAAGACTATGGAGCTCGAAGACTTAGATCTTTCGTAGTTCTTTTTCTTCTTTGTTGAGTCATAGGAACCACCGTACTGTTAAGTGGGGTCCAAGAGAACCAGTCAGAATGACTGAAGTGATGCTTAACCAAAATCCTATGTCTTCGAGTGAAGACTATGAGAGCGAATCTTGTCCAGAGTTGGACAAGTCAGCTTTGCTTGTAGCCCAAGTAAAGTTGCCGTGTGTGTTTAAAATAAAATCTGACCGTTGGAACACGTGTCAGTTCCTTAGTGACCCAGGGTCATTTCGGACAAATCAGGTCGGATTGCCTAGTGGCTATAAATAGCCACCCCCTACAACCATAAATGGTTGGCTGCTCAGAGTTAAAGTACGACTGTTGTCGTTTGAGAGCAACCCACCTCGAAGCCTTTGATAGAGAATTCCTTGCGAGGATAAAGTCCTAACCACCCAGAGCCAAAGAGTGTTAGGCATCACTTAAGTCTTCTTGTCTGTGTGATCTGAAGACTTATTACACTTGAGGACTGTGAATCCTCCAGCCAGTTAGGCGTCGCGTTCTGAGCATCCAAGAGTCATTGTGGATCACCGGTGAACGAAGTCTGTGAAGGTTTGGGAGTCTACCTTGAAGACTTACCAGAGTGATTGGGCGAGGTCTGTGTGACCTTAGCTCAAGGGGAATACGGTGAGGACTAAGGGTTCTGAGCTGCGTGTTCAGGACTGGGTGTCCGGGACTGTGTGTCCTCAGGTTTAAATACCTAGCCGCCCTAACCAGACATACAGTTGTCACATCAACTAGAACTGGTCCAACAAATCATTGTCTTCGACGAGTCACTGGTTTCATCCTTCCCTTCACTTTACTTACTGTTGGTCCTTGTGAAGTCATTGCGTGATTGCATTATCTTTTGTCTTCACTGAGTGACTGCTTGTTCTGATTGGCTTCACAATATCTTCCTACCTGATCCCTACTACCTAGCTGCTATTAGTCATCGTGCTTTCACTTTGTTGATTACCTGACTAAGGTTTGCCTAGTGTAGTCTACCTTCCGCTGCGTGGTAATAGGTTTACTTCTATCGTTTGTCTTCAAAACTTCCCTGTTTAGAAGACTTTCATAAAAATCGCCTATTCACCCCCCCTCTAGTTGATCACTAGCACTTTCAATAGGGGATCTATCATAGTCCTTTTGAAAAGTAAGAGTGTCGAACCCAACGAGGAGTAGAAGGAAATGATAAGCGGTTTTCAGCAAGGTATTCTCTACAAGAACTGAAATAATATGTAACAGATAGTTTTGTGATAGGATAACTTGTAACGAGTAACAAGTAACAAAAGTAAATAATGTGCAGAAAGGTTGCCCAATCCTTTTTGTAGCAAAGGACAAGCCTGGACAAACTCTTATATGATATAAAGCGCTCCCGAGGGCACATGGGAATATCATCAAGCTAGTTTTCATCACGTTCATATGATTCGCGTTCGGTACATTGATAATTTGGTATGTGGGTGGACCGGTGCTTGGGTGTTGTCCTTACTTGGACAAGCATCCCACTTATGATTAACCTCTATTGCAAGCATCTGCAACTACAACAAAAGTATTAAGGTAAACCTAACCATAGCATGAAACATATGGATCCAAATCAGCCCCTTACGAAGCAACGCATAAACTAGGGTTTAAGCTTCTGTCACTCTAGCAACCCATCATCTACTTATTACTTCCCAATGCCTTCCTCTAGGCCCAAATAATGGTGAAGTTTCATGTAGTCAACGTTCACATAACACCACTAGAGGAGAGACAACATACATCTCATCAAAATATCGAACGAATACCAAATTCACATGACTACTAATAGCAAGACTTCTCCCATATCCTCAGGAACAAACGTAACTACTCACAAAGCATATTCATGTTCATAATCAGAGTGGTATTAATATGCATATAGGATCTGAACATATGATCTTCCACCAAATAAACCAACTAGCATCAACTACAAGGAGTAATTAACACTACTAGCGACCCACATGTACCAATCCCGAACTTGGAGACAAGAATTGGATACAAGAGATGAACTAGGGTTTAAGAGGAGATGGTGCTGGTGAAGATGTTGATGGAGATTGCCCTCTCCCGATGAGAGGAGCGTTGGTGATGACGATGGCGATGATTTCCCCCTCCCGGAGGGAAGTTTCCCCAGCAGAACAGCTCCGCCAGAGCCCTAGATTGGTTCCGCCAAGGTTCCGCCTCGTGGCGGTGGAGTCTCGTCCGGAAAGATGGCTTATGATTTTTCCTCATCGAAAGACTTCATATAGCAGAAGATGGACATCGGAGGGCCACCAGGGGGCCCACGAGGCAGGGGGCGCGCCCAGGGGGGTAGGGCGTGCCCCCACCCTCGTGGGCAGGGTGTGGCCCCCCTCTGGAACTTCTTGCACTCGGTATTTTATATATATTATGAAAATGACTTCCGTGAAGTTTCATGACTTTTGGAGCTGTGTAGAATAGGTCTCTAATATTTGCTCCTTTTCCAGCCCAGAATCCCAACTGCCGGCATTCTCCCTCTTTATGTAAACCTTGTAAAATAAGAGACAATAGGCATAAGTATTGTGACATAATGTGTAATAATAGCCCATAATGCAATAAATATTGATATAAAAGCATGATGCAAAATGGACGTATCAACTCCCCCAAGCTTAGACCTCGCTTATCCGCAAGCGAAAGCCGAAATCGAAAAATATGTCCACATGTTTAGAGATAGAGGTGTCAATAAAAATAAAATACGGACATGAGGGCATCATGATCATTCTTAGAACAACAACTTATATAATTCTTGTCATATGATCTCTTATGCTAGAGTAACAATTCAATCACAATTTCAAGTATGAATCATAAACTTCATTGAAAACTAACAAACTATAATCTCAGTCATTGGAGCAATTGCAATTTATCATAACATAGGAAAGAGTCAATATAAGAGCTTTTCAGCAAGTCCACATACTCAACTATCATATAGTCTTTCACAATTGCTAACACTCACGCAATACTTATGGGTATGGAGTTTTAATCGAACACTGTCGGTGCCAAAACCGGCGGATCTCGGGTAGGGGGTCCCAAACTGTGCGTCTAAGGCAGATGGTAACAGGAGGCAGGGGACACGATGTTTACCCAGGTTCGGGCCCTCTTGATGGAGGTAATACCCTACGTACTGCTTGATTGTTCTTGATGATATGAGTATTACAAGAGTTGATCTACCACGAGATCAGAGTGGCTAAACCCTAGAAGCTAGCCTATAGTATGATTGTATGTTGTGCTACGGACTAAACCCTCCGGTTTATATAGACACCGGAGGGGGCTAGTGTTACACAAGGTCGGTTACAAAGGAGGAGATATACATATCCATATTGCCTAGCTTGCCTTCCACGCCAAGTAGAGTCCCATCCAGACACGGGACAAAGTCTTCAATCTCGTATCTTCATAGCCTAACAGTCCGGCCAAAGGATATAGTCCGGCTGTCCGGAGACCCCCTAATCTAGGACTCCCTCAGTAGCCCCTGAACCAGGCTTCAATGACGATGAGTCCGGCGCGCAATATTGTCTTCGGCATTGCATGGCGGGTTCTTCTCCAAATCATGAATATCTGTTAAGTAGTGTCCGGCTCCCATAAATGTTGGACTTCTTGGCTTCTGTGCCCAATAAGGGCCATCTTCCATGCGTCGAGCGAATGCGAGGAGCTAGGGCATTTTTACATTTGCCCCCCTAGCCAGGTAAATAAATTGTCTATTAAAGGGATGGGGATTCTTAGATCCAATCCACACCATCCTCCCATGGCGAGAATCCATCGGAGCGCGCTCGGAAAAAATCCATTCCAACATGGCCGACCACCGCAGCTCCTCCTCCCGCCCCCATAGCCCTAAGCCCGGTGATTGGGAGAGGTGTTCCATCCCGCACAGTCGATTAGTAGAGCTCCAGACTCAGGGATTTCTCCCTCCAGCGTATATGGTCCCTGTCCGAGCCGGGCTCGCCAGTTATAATGGCGGGGAGCAAGCGGAGAGCTTCCACATCCCCTCTAAGGGGGAGCGGGTATGCCTCGTGCCTTACTTACTAAGGGGACTCGGATTTCCAATTCATCCATTCCTCCACGGGCTTCTGGAGTTCTACGGCCTCCAACTGCATAATTTCACCCCCGATTCCATACTACACATCGCCGGTTATGTTGCCCTTTTTGAGCTGTTTCTGGGCTGCGAGGCTCATTTCGAGCTGTGGAAGAGGTTATTTTGCCTTGTGCCCTGATAACCCACAAGTATAGGGGATCGCAATAGTTTTTGAGGTAAAGTATTCAACCCAAATTTATTGATTCGACACAAGGGGAGCCAAAGAATACTCTCAAGTATTAGCAGCTGAGTTGTCAATTCAACCACATCTGGAAACTTAATATCTGCAACAAAGTATTTAGTAGCAAAGTAATATGATAGTAGTGGTAACGGTGACAAAAGGTGACAGTAGTGAAAGTAATGTTTTTGGTATTTTGTAGTGATGATAGCAATTGCAACGGGAAAGTAAATAAGCGAAGAACAATATATGGAAAGCTCGTAGGCAATGGATCAGTGATGGATAATTATGTCGGATGCGGTTCATCATGTAACAGTCATAACCTAGGGTGACACAAAACTATCTCCAGTTCATTGATATAATGTAGGCATGTATTCCGAATATAGTCATACGTGCTTATGGAAAAGAACTTGCATGACATCTTTTGTCCTACCCTCCCGTGCCAGCGGGGTCCTTACGGAAACTAAGGGATATTAAGGCCTCCTTTTAATAGAGTACCGGAACAAAGCATTAACACATAGTGAATACATGAACTCCTCAAACTACGGTCATCACCGGTAAGTATCCCGATTATTGTCACTTCGGGGTTAACGGATCATAACACATAATAGGTGACTATAGACTTGCAAGATAGGATCAAGAACACTCATATATTGATGAAAACATAATAGGTTCAGATCTGAAATCATGGCACTCGGGCCCTAGTGACAAGCATTAAGCATAGCAAAGTCATAGCAACATCAATCTCAGAACATAGTGGATACTAGGGATCAAACCCTAACAAAACTAACTCGATTACTTGATAGATCCCAACCAACCCATCACCGTCCAGCAAGCCTACGATGGAATTACTCATGCACGGCGGTGAGCATCATGAAATTGGTGATGGATGATGGTTGATGATGACGATGGCGACGGATTCCCCTCTCCGGAGCCCCGAACGGACTCCAGATCAGACCTCCCGAGAGGTTTTAGGGCTTGGCGGCGGCTCCATGTCGTAAAACGCGATGAATTCTTCTCTCTGGTTTTTTTCTCCCTAAAACACAATATATAGAGTTGGAGTTGGAGTCAGTGAGGCACCAGGGGGCCCACGAGGTAGGGGGCGTGCCCTAGGGGGGCAGGCGCGCCCCCACCCTCGTGGAGAGGTGGTGGGCCCCCTGGCCTTCATCTTTTGCAGGTATTTTTTATATTTTCCAAAAAGTTGCTCCATGAAGTTTCAGGTCATTCGGAGAACGTTTGTTTCTGCACATAAATAACACCATGGTAATTCTGCTGAAAACAGCATCAGTCCGGGTTAGTTCCATTCAAAGCATGCAAGTTAGAGTCCAAAACAAGGGCAAAAGTGTTTGGAAAAGTAGATACGTTGGAGACGTATCAACTCCCCCAAGCTTAAACCTTTGCTTGTCCTCAAGCAATTTAGTTGACAAACTGAAAGTGATAAAGAAAAACTTTTACAAACTCTGTTTGCTCTTGTTGTTGTAAATATGTAAAGCCAGTGAGGGAGTCCTGGATTAGGGGGTGTCCGGATGGCTGGACTATACCTTCAGCCGGACTCCTGGACTATGAAGATACAAGATTGAAGACTTCGTCCTGTGTCCGGAAGGGACTTTCCTTGGCGTGGAAGGCAAGCTTGGCGATACGGATATGTAGATCTCCTACCATTGTAACCGACTTTGTGTAACCCTAACCCTCTCCGGTGTCTATATAAACCGGAGGGTTTTAGTCCGTAGGACGACATACACAACAACAATCATACCATAGGCTAGCTTCTAGGTTTTAGCCTCTCTGATCTCGTGGTAGATCTACTCTTGTACTACCCATATCATCAATATTAATCAAGTAGGACGTAGGGTTTTACCTCCATCGAGAGGGCCCGAACCTGGGTAAAACTTCGTGTCCCTTGCCTCCTGTTACCATGCGGCCTAGACGCACAGTTCGGGACCCCCTACCCGAGATCCGCCGGTTTTGACACCGACATTGGTGCTTTCATTGAGAGTTCCTCTGTGTTGTCGCCATCAGGCTCGATGGATCCTACGATCATCAATAGCAATGCAGTCCAGGGTGAGACCTTCCTCCCCAGACAGATCTTCGTCTTCGGCGGCTTCGCACTGCGGGCCAATTCACTTGGCCATCTGGAGCAGATCGAAAGCTATGCCCCTGGCCGTCAGGTCAGATTTGGAAGTTTAAACTACACGGCTGACATCCGCGGGGATTTGATCTTCGACGGATTCGAGCCACTGCCGAGCGCGTCGCACTGTCACGACGAACATGATCTAGCTCTGCCGCCTAACAGTGCCCTAAAGGCCGCACCCGCATCGGCTTCGACCCTTAATTCGGAGCCAACTGCGCCGGTCGAGGATGGGTGGTTGGACGCCGCCCTGGGGGCTGCGATCCTAACGGTGATCGAGCCGAACACCAGCCCCACACTCCGCGAGACTCGTGATTCCAAGGAGCCAGACTCCTCTCCGAACTCCGAACCATTCGTGCCTCTACCGATCGAATCCGATTGGGCGCCGATCATGGAGTTTACTGCCGCGGACATCTTTCAGCACTCGCCCTTCGGCGATATTATGAAATCACTAAAGTCTCTCTCTTTATCAGGAGAGCCCTGGCCAGACTACGGTCAGCAAGATTGGGATACGGACGATGAAGAAATTCAAAGCCCACCCACCACCCACTTTGTAGCCACTGTCGACGATTTAACCGACATGCTCGACTTCGACTCCGAAGACATCAACGGTATGGACGCCGATGAAGGAGACGATGAAGAACCAGCGCCTATTGGGCCCTGGAATGCCACCTCGTCATATGACGTATACATGGTGGATGCACGAAAAGATGACGACGAGGAGCGGAAGGATGCACCGAAAGCTTGTTCCCTCGAAAAGCAGTCAAAGCGGCGACCCAAGCGCCGCCCCAAATCCCGCCTCGACAGAAATAGCGATCACGCAGACCCAGCGCTGGAGCAGGGCGAACCGCTGCCGGACAACGCAATCCAGATAATCAAACCGAACAAACAAATTCTATCAAGGATAATGGTCCGGACGACATAACGCCGGACAGGCACCCGGAGCAGCAGAATGCCCGTAAAAGGCTTGTTGCCACCGCGAGGAGTCTTAAAAAGCAGAAGCAAAGACTCAAGGCCGCGCAAGACACACTCCAAATCAGATGGAGTAAAATACTCAACACTGTAGCAAGGTACGGCGACAATCGCCCCTCCAAGAGCTACCCAAAGCGGAAGCTGCTACCCGAATTCGATGAGGAGGCCTCAGACCCCCCACAAACAAATATCAAAGCAGCCAACTGGTCGGATAGACGACCCCTCTACCAACACAGAGCGGCATACAACGCCGCTCACAATACAACACGCGACCCATGCGAGGGCTCGCACCCAAAGGACGGCGCAACAAGATCCATTTATGGACCACGCAAGCGCGCCCCAGCATACAATGCAACACAACAAACATCCAAACAACGCGGTACACCCAGCTACAGGGGTGCTGCACACCCCTATGTTTCACCGATGAGGTACTGGACCATGAATTTCCAGAGGGATTCAAGCCCGTAAACATAGTGGCATACGACGGAACAACAGACCCTGGGGTCTGGATTGAGGACTACATCCTTCATATCCATATGGCTCGAGGAGATGATCTCCACGCCATCAAGTACTTACCCCTCAAGCTCAAAGGGCCAGCTCGTCATTGGCTCAAAGGCCTCCCCGAAAGCTCCATGGGAAGTTGGGAAGAGCTCGAAGACCCCTTTCGGGCAAATTTTCAAGGGACTTATGTCCGACCTCCGGATGCGGACGATTTGAGTCATATAACTCAACAGCCCGAAGAGTCAGCCCGAAAGCTTTGGAACAGGTTTCTTACTAAAAAGAACCAGATTGTCGACTGTCCGAACGCCGAAGCCTTGGCAGCTTTCAAGCATAGCGTCCATGACGAATGGCTTGCCAGACACCTCGGCCAAAATAAGCTGAGAACGATGGCCGCATTAACAAACCTCATGACCCGCTTTTGCGCGGGTGAGGACAGCTGGCTAGCCAGATGCAGCACCAGCGACCCCAGTACATCTGAAGTTAGAGATGGAAACGGGAAATCACGGCGCAACAGCAATAACAAACGCCGGAATAAAGAAGAAAACACGAAGGGCACGGCAGTAAATGCCGGATTCAAAAGCTCTTGGCCCGGTCAAAAGCCGCCCCCTAAAGGCACTAGTGATGAACTGTCCAGCCTCAACAAAATTCTGGACCAAGTATGTCAGATCTATAGTACCCCTGGTAAACCTGCTAATCATACCCACAGAGAATGTTGGGTCTTCAAGCAGTCCGACAAGCTCAACGCCGTACACAAGGGGGAGGATACACCAAGTGAAGACGAGGACGAGCTCCCCAAGCAAGACACGGGGGAACAAAAGAAATTTCCACCAGAAGTCAAAACAGTAAACGTGTCACACGTGATCAAGGGAAAAAACAACGCGGCACTCCCAGAAAAATATATCCAAGTGCCTGTCACCGCGAAGTCCTGCCACTGGTCGTCTCAACCGATCACTTTCGACCATCGCAATTACTCAGCAAGTATCCGACATGCAGGATGGGCTGCCCTGGTATTAGACCCAGTAATTGGCGGATATCACTTCACACGAGTCTTGATGGATGGCGGCAGTAGCCTAAACCTAATATATCAGGATACAATCTGCGGGATGGAGTTAGACCCAACGCAAATTCGCCATAGCAATACTACCTTTAAAGGAGTAACGCCAGGCCCAGGGGCTCATTGTACGGGCTCCCTCCTACTACAAGTTATATTCAGCTCCCCCGATAACTTCCATCGCGAGCATTTAATTTTCCACATCGCCTCGTTTCAAAGTGGCTATCAAGTACTGCTCGGACGCGAAGCTTTCGCTCGCTTTAATGCAATACCACACTACGCCTCCCTCACACTCAAGATGCCCGGTCCACGTGGCATCATTACAGTGCACGGAAATATCAAGCGATCTCTGCGCGTCGAAGAGAGTGAGGCTGCCTTGGCAGCCGCACACTAAAGGCGCCCGGACCAGCGAAAGCATCCAATAGGTCGTCAAGACCTCAGACACAACTAATCGAGTCCGGCGCCGCTACTTATACCGAATAAATGGTCACACCCCTATTTGTCAATACAAGGGGCTCAACACGCGCAGACAAGTGGCAATTTCTTCTCATCTTGAATTATACATGGTTTCTTTAAAAAACTATCTTTTTGCACGACCACTTTTTCACCTAAATTCCTCTCTTTTACAGACGATCATCGTGCTACACCCATCCAGGATACGGCACAACGGAGACACAGGCACAGACGTGCAGCAGGGACCCGCTCCAAGGATTCTTTTTAGATTAAGACCCTGCGTAAACCTTTTTTACTGTCTCTTGTTGATACATATCCACCGTTGAGAAGGATGCTGACGTCCTGGAATGTGGCCACGCCAGAACAATGCACGTACCTGGACACAAGGGGCTTCTTACAAAGGCCATTATTTAGGCCCGGTTTATACTACAAAGACCGAATACCTTAGGGAGTGTTCGGTGTCGCGAGTTTGGCCCTATATGCATCAGCTCCGAATCATTATCTTTGGTCAAATGTTGGGTTTGCCCGGCTCCTGTGTTTTGGTGCCTTATGTTCCGCTTGACCGGATAAGGTAGTACCAGGAGAACTACTGCGATTGTGCCTTGGTTCATCCAGATGAGCACCTCAGTGGAGAAAGCCGAAAACTGACTGTCATGATATAGCGTGAGACTGGTCAACCACTCGATGACCTGTGGGAATGTTGGAATTCCTCCACCTTAACGAAGGGCCGTTTTCCGGCCAGGCATGTACGCACCCCGAGATCGGGAGAGTGCGGAGCCACCAGGGGCTATCTAGTAGCCCCACTGTCAAACTCCTATGGCTAAGTGAAAGTGCTAAAGCATTATAGTCCGGTCGCCTCGCTCGCTCCGCTATCACCTCCTTAATAGGACCAAGACATTGGGTTAAGTGTGAATGCGTGTTTTTGCGAGCACCTCCGCATTATATGCATGGGGGTTGAAGCCGACGACTGCAATCTTTCAGGTTATACACATGTATACATAAACGGCCGCCCAGGAGGCATCATATTACTTTCAGGCAAAAGTATAAAAATAGCCTTATAAAATTTTATAAAAGCATTTCTCTTACAATGAGATTACATATCACTCAAACATAATATTTTTTGAGCACTGGGTCTCTATCAAACGAGCACCCTCAAGAACTTCTTCAAAGTGGTGCTCAGCAGCCCTTCGACCTATGGCTGAATCCCGCGCTGCAACAGTGGTAGCATCCATCTCCGCCCAGTATGCTTTAACACGGGCAAAGGCCATCCGGGCGCCCTCTATGCACGCCGACCTCTTCATCGCATTAATGCGCGACACCACGTTAAGGAACTGCTGCACCAAGCTGAAATAGCTGTTTGGTTTTGACCTTTCCGGCCATAGCTGATCCACAACAGACCTCATGGAGAGTCCGGACAACCTATTTAGTTCGGCCCATTCGGCTAATTGGTCAGTCAATGAAAGCGGACGCTCGGGAGAATGGAATTGTCTCCAAAACAGCTGGTCTACTTCACGGTCCGTCGGACCCTGGAAGTACTTGGCCGCATCGGCAGCGCTTGCCGCCAAATCCATATACACATCCTCCGAACTCCATAGCCGATCCAGAGGGGCATACCGTGGATCTCCGAACTTCCTTCGCAACATAAAGGATTTCCCAGCCACAATATCCCTGGCTTCCCGCAGCTCCTCCTTCTTTGCCCTCATAGCAGAGCGGAGGTCTTTTCTCGTCGCAGCAGCCTTCTCAAGGTCCGATGCCTTTGCTTGGTTTTCCTTTTCAAGAACCCGGCAACGGTCGGCGGCGGCTTTTAATCCTATGGCCATCTTGTCTCGGCTCTCGCCATGCGCGGCCTTCTCGGCTTGCAACTCTTCGGCCGCCTTCAAAGCAGCCGCATTACCCAACCTCGCTTGTTCCTTGGCTCGGGCAAGTTCTGCCCGCAAGGCCTCAATAGTGGCAGCTCCATCTGCAGTCACAACATATTAAAGATACTGGCATCATGCTGCTCTTCCTATCTGGCGTTTACCAGATAATGACACTTACCCTGTGCCTCGTCAAGCCTTTTGTTAACAAGCTCAATGTCGGCGTCTGCCACATCCAACTGCCGTTCTAAATGGGCAAACTCGCTAGTTCGGCTAGCCACCGGAGCTTCCATCACCTGCACATAGAGGCAGTATGGTTATTACCTGGGAATATGATCCTCTATTCGTCATCGTTTCCGATGACAACCAGAGTCTCAGGGGCTACTATCTACACAGGGCACACCTAGCATGTGCAGGACTATCATACATTCTTTTACGTACCTCAAAGCCCGTCAGTAGACTCATAAAAGCTTCATGAAATCCTCTTTCGGCGGACAAGATTCTCTCCATCACTGAATTCATCAGCACACGGTGTTCATCTGAGATGGCCGCTCGCCCCACCAACTCCCTCAGAACATCCGATCGCACACTAGACGGTGCCAGACTCTTTTGTCTGCTCTGTTCGGGAGCCGGACACTGGGAGCTTTGGGGGTTAATGGGATTATCTTCTGGCCTCACTGGACTCGGAGAGGCCCTCTGTGACGACACTTCAGGGTCGCCCGCTTCCGGAGCGGAGGAGTCTGGAGGAGGCGTTTCGCTCTCCATCATCTCTGGAAGAAGATCCCCCAAAGACGAGCTCATTTGAGAGGGGCTAAGGCCCGAACTGCAAAAATATATGCGGTGGTTATTTTCTCAGAAGAAAAAGATGGCATATCTGTACTATTAAATTATTTCGGGTCACTTACGACTCACGGGAGAATTGATCCCCCCGCGGACTTTGTGCGGCAATAGCACCCCCAAGGTAGGACCCTCTGTGGGAGACTTCTTCTCCCGTTTGGAAGCTTCGGCTTCCGAATCCCCGGGCGCAGTCCTTTTCCTCTTCTGGTCGTCTTCCTTCATGGAGACGCTCGCTCCCTCGGTTAGAATGGGCAGCATTGGGGCCCCGCGTCTGCCCATATTATCCTCCACAGTATCTTCTTTCAAGGGCTCCAGGCAAGGTGCGGTCTGGAGCATCTTTTCCAATACTGGATTTTCCAAACCCTTAGGGAGGGGGGCCGAACACCGAATCAACTTCGCCTTTGTTAGCCAGTCCTGGTCAAGAAGCGAACTCTCAGAAATAACTTCGTAACAAAGGAGAGATAGTATGTTTGGCCGGAAGATGCCTTACCTGTTCGGCGGCACGGTTACTACTCAGGCCCACGTCCTCGGTGATTTCTGGACACTCCACCTAAGGTCCGAAGAATGACTTGTACATCTCCTCGTGCGTCAGGCCGAGGAAATTTTGAATGACACGCGGTCCCTCGAGATTGAACTCCCACAAGCGAAGGGGCTGGCATTTGCAAGGCTGGACTTGATGGACCAGCATAACTTGTATTACCGCAACCAAACTGAAATCTCCATTAGAGAGATCTCGAATGCGGCTTTGCAGTATAGGCACGTCCTTGGATGGACCCCAGCTCAGTCCTCTGCTAATCCATGACATCAGTTGTGGTGGAGGGCCCGAGCGGAAAACGGGGGCGGCCGCCCACTTGGCACTTCTAGGTGCCGTGATGTAGAACCACTCCTGTTGCCACTATTCAGACACCTCTAGAATGGAACCTTTGGGCCCTGAAGCTCCCGTCATCTTGCGTATCGAGGCACCTCCACACGCCGCATGTTGCCCCTCGATTGTCTTCGGCTTTACTTCAAAGGTCTTGAGCCATAGGCCAAAGTGAGGGGTAACCCGGAGGAAGGCCTCGCACACGACAATAAATGTCGTGATATGAAGAAAGGAGTCCGGAGCTAGATCATGGAAATCTAGCCCGTAATAAAACATCAAGCCCCTGACGAAAGGATCCAGAGCAAGGCCTAGACCTCGGAGGAAGTGGGAGACGAACACGATGCTCTCGGTGGGTTCGGGGGAGGGGACGGCCTGCCCCTGGGGAGGCAGCCGATGCAAAATCTCGGCGGTCAGATATCTGGCCTCCCTCAACTTTTTGATGTCTTCTTCCGTGACGGAGGAAGGCACCCATCGGCCTTGAAGGCTAGATCCGGACATGACTGAAGGTTCGGAGCGCCTGACCTGAACTTTGGGCATTTGAGCTTGAGGCGGGGGAAGGATTCGATTGAGCATGGGAGGGAAAAATAAAAGCCTTGTCCCTTTATAAAGAGGGTGAATATCAAGCGTCCTCTCCATGTCCGTTTGGACTTGCCTATAATCTAGGAGTCCTAGAAGCGGTTGGGTTACCCACACTCGTATTGATGAGAATCCCGGAATAAGGGGACACGATCTCTGCTTTAACAGGACGTGCCAAGGAAACCGCCTCGCATGACGTGCTGAGGTGGGATAATGAAACGACTCGGATAAAGGCTTGGCCGTGGTGTGTCACACTACGGAATACGTCAGCAGATTAGATTTGTGTAAATATTATTCTCTCTATGGCAATATGTGGAAACTTATTTTGCAGAGCCGGACACTATCTTTGTGTTCAAAGTCTTCTATGAAGTACTTGGAGGAGGAACCCGCCTTGCAATGCCGAAGACAATCTGCGCGCCGGACTCGTCGTCATTGAAGCCTGGTTCAGGGGCTACTGAGGGAGTCCTGGATTAGGGGCTGTCCGGATGGCCGGACTATACCTTCAGCCGGACTCCTGGACTATGAAGATACAAGATTGAAGACTTTGTCCCGTGTTCGGAAGGGACTTTCCTTGGCGTGGAAGGCAAGCTTGGCGATACGGATACGTAGATCTCCTACAATTGTAACCGACTTTGTGTAACCCTAACCCTCTCCGGTGTTTATATAAACCGGAGGGTTTTAGTCCGTAGGACGACATACACAACAACGATCATACCATAGGCTAGCTTCTAGGGTTTAGCCTCTCTGATCTTGTGGTAGATCTACTCTTGTACTACCCATATCATCAATATTAATCAAGCAGGATGTAGGGTTTTACCTCCATCGAGAGGGCCTGAACCTGGGTAAAACTTCGTGTCCCTTGCCTCCTGTTACCATCCGGCCTAGACGCACAGTTCGGGACCCCCTACCCGAGATCCGCCGGTTTTGACACCGACAGCCAGCATTCAAGTTTTCAGCAAAGATTATAACTAACCACACTCGCAATAACGCTTAGGTCTCAAGTTTACTCATATCAATAGCATAATCAACTAGCGAGCAATAATAATAAATCTCAGATGAAAACACTTTCTCAAAACAATCATAATATGATATAACAAGATGGTATCTCATTAGCCCTTTCTGAGACCGCAAAACATAAATGCAGAGCACCTTTAAAGACCAAGGACTGACTAGACATTGTAATTCATGGTAAAAGAGATCCAGTCAGGTCATACTCAATGTAAACTAACAGTAATGAATGCAAATGACAGTGGTGCTCTCCAACTGGTGCTTTTTAATAAGAGGATGACGACTCAGCATAAAAGTAAATAGATAGGCCCTTCGCAAAGGGAACCAGGGATTTGTAGAGGTGCCAGAGCTCGGTTTTGAAACAGAGGTGAATAATATTTTGAGCGGTATACTTTCATTGTCAACATAACAACCAAGAGATGGCGATATCTTCCATGCTACACACATTATAGGCAGTTCCCAAACAGAATGGTAAAGTTTATACTCCCCCTTCCACCAACAAGCATCAATCCATGGCTTGCTCGAAACAATGAGTGCCTCCAAATAACAAGAGTCCCAGGGGGAGTTTTGTTTGCAATTATTTTGATTTAGTTCGCATAAAGCATGGGACTGGGCATCCCGGTGACCAGCCATTTATCTCGTGAGTGAGGAGCAGAGTCCACTCCTCTTGAGAATAACCCGCCTAACATGGAAGATACAGACAGCCCTAGTTGATACATGAGCTATTCGAGCATACAAAACAGGATATTTATTTGAAGGTTTAGAGTTTGGCACATACAAATTTACTTGGAACGGCAGGTATATACCGTATATAGGTAGGTATAGTGGACTCATATGGAATAACTTTGGGGTTTAAGGGATTGGATGCACAAGCAGTATTCCTGCTTAGTACAGGTGAAGGCTAGCAAAAGACTGGGTAGCGACTAGCTAGAGAGCGACAACAATCATGAACATGCATTAAAATTAATCAACACCGAATGCAAGCATGAGTAGGATATAATCCACCATGAACATAAATATCATGAAGGCTATGTTGATTTTGTTTCAACTACATGCGTGAACATGCGCCAAGTCAAGTCACTTAAATCATTCAGAGGAGGATACCACCCTATCATACCACATCACAACCATTTTAATAGCATGTTGGCACGCAAGGTAAACCATTATAACTCATAGCTAATCAAGCATGGCACAAGAAACTATGATCTCTAGTTGTCATTGCAAACATGTTTATTCATAATAGGCTGAATCAGGAACGATGAACTAATCATATTTACAAAAACAAAAGAGGTCGAGTTCATACCTGCTTTTCTCATCTCAGTCAGTCCATCATATATCATCATAATTGCCTTTCACTTGCACGACCGAATAGTGTGAATAATAATAATAGTGCACATGCATTGGACTAAGCTGGAATCTGCAAGCATTCAATAAACAGGAGAAGACAGGGCAATATAGGCTCTTTTGTCAGATCAACAAGTATGCATATAAGAGCCACTTCAACAATTTAATTATGGTCTTCTCCTATCGACCCCCAAAGGAAAGAAAAGAAATAAAACTATTTACACGGGAAAGCTCCCAACAAGCAAAAGAAGAACAGGAAATATTTTTGGGTTTTTCTTTTTAATTACTACCACAAGCATGAAAATTAAACTAACTAAAAGCTACAACTAATTTTTTGGTTTTTCTTAAGGTTTATTAAACACACAAGAAGAAGCATGGGAAGTAAACTAATTAAAAGCTACAACTATTTGTTTTGGGTTTTCTTAAGGTTTATTAAACACACAAGAAGAAAGCATAAAAAGGAAAATAAACTAGCATGGATGATACAATGAAAAAGTATGAGCACCGACATCTAGCAATGAGTGTGTGAACATAAATGTAATGTCGGTGGGAAATACGTGCTCCCCTAAGCTTAGGCTTTTGGCCTAAGTTGGTCTATGGCCATGGCTGGCCTGGCGGATATCCATAATAGTAGTTGGGGTCGTACTGTGATGCAGCGGCTATCGCCTGCTGAGCTGCAGCGTGGCGACGAGCGGCCTCCGCTCTCCTCTCGTACCCATCTGCCTCCTCTCTGGTAATAGTATATCTTCCTTTTGCCTGATGATCAAAGAAGGCAGGAGCAGGGAGAGTAATATGGACAGCACGACGTCTGTCAGAGATTAGTCGATACTGGAGAGGTGATTCATTCCTGTCGACAAACTGGTGGTGAACCATAGCATTAAAGTCTAGGTAAGCATGAGTTAATTCAATATCATCTTCGCGTATGGCTATACCAAGAAAATTAGCTATGCGGGTTGCATAAATTCCTCCAAAGAAATCTCCATTAAATCTATTAAGATGCAACCTACGTGCAACAATGGCTCCCAAATTATAAGATTTGTCTCCTAACACATCACTCCTAAGAATACCGAGGTCAGGGACACACATGTGACATGCCTCATCTTTACCATTAATGCATCTACATATGAAGAGAGCAAAATAATGTATAGCAGGAAATTGAATGCTCCCTATAGTGGCTTGTGTTATATCTCTAGATTCTCCCACAGTTATACTAGCAAGAAAATCTCTAAATTCAAATTTGCGAGGATCCCTTATACTACCCCATCGTGGAAGTTTGCAAGCAGTGGTAAAATCCTCTAAGTCCATAGTATAAGAATTTTCATAAAGATCAAACAGGACAATTGGAGAATTACGTGAAGTTGAAAATTCAAACCTCCTCACGAAGGAACTAGTGAGCTGGTGATACTGGCTGCACTTCTCTTCCTCGAAGCTCACAAGATCGGCGTTACGCAAATATGCGTTGAATTCTTCTTTAATTCTTGCTCGATCCATAAATTTTTCAGAAGGCCACTCACAAGGACGCACTAGAGCGTCTCTTAGTGGCTCCTCATTAGCATCACGCATTGCAAGCCTGGGTCCTTGCTTCCTTGAGGAACCACCTTGGAACATTTTCCTAAGCATTTTTCTTCCTCTGAAAAATTCTGAAATTTTTTAGTAACTTCAAAATAAAAGTAAACCAAACTCAATAATATTGATAGCAACTACTCCTACAAGTGCCTAGGGCCTATATCATGCATCAAAACTACTTTTGACCATATAACTTTGACATGCAAGCTCAAGAACAGGGTCACCTAAGCAGCAAAATTTTGCATTGAATAAAGCACTAGAACAAAAACTAATTGGACCAATGGAGGAGTCACATACCAAGGAACAATCTCCCAAGCAGTTTTGTGAGAGGTGCTTTGAGCAAGGAGATCGAAAATGGCAGCAAGATGAGCTAGAACTCGTGCTTGAGCTGGATATTCGTGTTTGTGGGAGGAAGAAGGAGTGTATGGGTGAAAGGATAAGTGGAGGAGGGCCACCATGGGCCCACGAGGCAGGGGGGCGCGCCTAGGGGGGTAGGGCGCGCCCTCCACCCTTGTGGGCAGGTGGTTTACCCCCTGCTGTGTTCTCAGTGCCAATACTCTTAAATATTCTAGAAAAAATCATATTTAAATTTCAGGGCATTTGGAGAACTTTTATTTTCGAGGTATTTTTATATTGCACGGATAATCAGATAACAGACAAAAAAAATATTTATTTTAATTTTATTTAATATAAATAACAGAAAGTAAAAGTGGGATACAGAAGGTTGTGCCTTCTAGTTTCATCCATCTCATGCTCATCAAAAGGAATCCACTAACAAGGTTGATCAAGTCTTGTTAACGAACTCATTCCGAATAACATGGAACTGGAGAAATTTCGAATAACACTATGTTACCTCAACGGGGATATGCACATCCCCAATAATAAGAATATCATATTTCTTCTTGACAGTAGGAAGAGGAAATTCAAAACCTCCAAATATAATCAATGGAATTTTTCCAATAGAGTTGATACTATGAACTTGAGGTTGTTTCCTTGGAAAGTGTACCGTGTGCTCATTACCATTAACATGAAAAGTGGCATTGCCTTTAGTGCAATCAATAATAGCCCCTGCAGTATTCAAAAAGGGTCTTCCAAGAATAATAGACATACTATCGTCCTCGGGAATATCAAGAATAACAAAGTCCATTAAAATAGTAACGTTTGCAACTACAACAGGGACATCCTCACAAATACCGACAGGTATAGCAGTTGATTTATCAGCCATTTGCAAAGATATTTGAGTAGGTGTCAACTTATTCAAATCAAGTCTATGATATAAAGAGAGAGGCATAACACTAACACCGGCTCCAAGATCACATAAAGCAGTTTTAACATAGTTTCTTTTAATGGAGCATGGCATAGTTGGTACACCGAGATCTCCAAGTTTCTTTGGTATTCCACCCTTAAAAGTATAATTAGCAAGCATGGTGGAAATTTCAGCTTCTGGTATCTTTCTTTTATTTGTAACAATTTCTTTCATGTACTTAGCATAAGGATTCATTTTAAGCATATCAATTAATCGCATACGCAAAAAGATAGGTCTAATCATTTCAGCAAAGCGCTCAAAATCCTCATCATCCTTTTTCTTGGATGGTTTGGGAGGAAAAGGCATGGGTTTCTGAACCCAAGGCTCTCTTTCTTTACCATGTTTCCTAGCAACAAAGTCTTTCTTATCATAACGTTGATTCTTTGATTGTGGGTTATCAAGATCAACAACAGGTTCAATTTCTACACCATTATCATTACTAGGTTGAGCATCATCATGAACATTATCATTAATATTATCACTAGTTTCAGGTTCATTACCAGATTGTGTTTCAGCATCAGAAATAGAAATATCATTTGGATTCTCAAGTGTTTCAATAACAGGTTCACTAGAAGCATGCAAAGTCCTATCATTTTTCTTTTTCTTCCTTTTAGAAGGACTAGGTGCATCTATATTATTTCTCTGAGAATCTTGCTCAATTCTCTTAGGGTGGCCTTCAGGATACAAAGGTTCCTGAGTCATTCTACCAGTTCTAGTAGCCACTCTAACAACATTATCATTATTCTTACTATTCAATTCATTGAGCAAATCATTTTGAGCTTTAAGTACTTGTTCTACTTGAGTGGTAACCATAGAAGCATGTTTACTAATAAGTTTAAGTTCACCTTTGACATTAGCCATATAATCACCCAAGTGTTCAAGCATATTTGAATTGTATTTCAATTGTCTACCAAAATAAGCATTAAAATCTTCTTGCTTAGCCATAAATTTATCAAACTCATCTAAGCATGGGCTAGCAAACTTAGTAAATGGGATTTCAGCTTTATCATATCTATAGAGAGAATTTACCTTTACTACCAGTGTAGGGTTATAAAGACCATGATTTTCTTCAATAGGTAAGGGATTAAGATGATATGTTTCTTTAACAAGCGGTAAATTAAGACCATGTATTTCTTCAATAGGAGGTAAATTCTTAACATCTTCAGCTTTAATACCTTTTTCTTTCATAGATTTCTTTGCCTCTTGCATATCTTCAGGACTGAGAAATAGAATACCCCTCTTCTTCGGAGTTGGTTTAGGAATAGCCTCAGGAATTGGCTCTGGAGGTGTCCAATTATTTTCATTTGTCAACATATTATTCAATAGAATTTTAGCTTCATCCGGTGTTCTTTCCTTGAAAACAGAACCAGCGCAACTATCCAGGTAATCTCTGGAAACATCGGTTAGTCCATTATAAAAGATATCAAGTATTTCATTTTTCTTAAGAGGATGATTAGGCAAAGCATTAAGTAATTGGAGAAGCCTCCCCCAAGCTTGTGGGAGCCTCTCTTCTTCAATTTGCACAAAATTATATATATCCCTTAAAGCATCTTGTTTCTTATGAGCAGGGAAATATTTAACAGAGAAGTAATAAATCATATCCTGGGGACTACGCACACAACCAGGATCAAGAGAATTAAACCATGTCTTAGCATCACCCTTTAATGAGAACGGGAATATTTTAAGGATATAAAAGTAGCGAGTTTCCTCATCTTTAGTGAACAGGGTGGCTATATCATTTAATTTAGTAAGATGTGCCACAACAGTTTCAGATTCATAGCCATGAAAAGGATCAGACTCAACTAAAGTAATTATATCAGGATCAACAGAGAATTCATAAGCCTTATGAGTAACACAGATAGGTGAAGTAGCAAAAGCAGGGTCAGGTTTCATTCTAGCATTTAGAGATTGCTTATTCCATTTAGCTAATAACCTCTTAAGTTCATTTCTATCTTTGCAAGCTAAAATAGCTAAAGAAGCTTCTTGATCAAAAACATAACCCTCAGGAATAACAAGTTATTCTTCATCATCACTTTCATCGGTATTATCAGATTCAATATTTTCAATCTCTCTAGACCTAGCAATTTGTTCATCAAGAAAATCACTAAGTGGCATAGTAGTATCAGGCATAGAAGTAGTTTCATCATAAGTGTCATGCATAGCAGAAGTGGCATCATCAATAACATGCGATATATCAGAACGAATAGCAGAAGCAGTTTTAGGCGTCGCAAGCTTACTCAAAACAGAAGGTGAATCAAGTGCAGAGCTAGATGGCAGTTCCTTACCTCCCCTCGTAGTTGAGGGATAAATATTAGTTCTTGGATCTTTCAAGTTCTTCATAATGATAAGCAGATATAAATCCCAAGTGACTCAAAGAATAGGGCTATGCTCCTCGGCAACGGTGCCAGAAATAGTCTTGATAACCCACAAGTATAGGGGATCGCAACAGTTTTTGAGGGTAAAGTATTCAACCCAAATTTATTGATTCGACACAAGGGGAGCCAAAGAATACTCTCAAGTATTAGCAGCTGAGTTGTCAATTCAACCACACTTGGAAACTTAATATCTGCAGCAAAGTATTTAGTAGCAAAGTAATATGATAGTAGTGGTAACGGTGACAAAAGGTAACAATAGTGAAAGTAATGTTTTTGTTATTTTGTAGTGATGATAGCAATAGCAACGGGAAAGTAAATAAGCGAAGAACAATATATGGAAAGCTCGTAGGCAATGGATCAATGATGGAGAATTATGTCGAATGCGGTTCATCATGTAACAGTCATAACATAGGGTGACACAAAACTAGCTCCAGTTCATTGATATAATGTAGGCATGTATTCCGAATATAGTCATACGTGCTTATGGAAAAGAACTTGCATGACATCTTTTGTCCTACCCTCCCGTGGCAGCGGGGTCCTTACGGAAACTAAGGGATATTACGGCCTCCTTTTAATAGAGTACCGGAACAAAGCATTAACACATAGTGAATACATGAACTCCTCAAACTACGGTCATCACTGGTAAGTATCCCGATTATTGTCACTTCGGGGTTAACGGATCATAACACATAATAGGTGACTATAGACTTGCAAGATAGGATCAAGAACACTCATATATTGATGAAAACATAATAGGTTCAGATCTCGGGCCCTAGTGACAAGCATTAAGCATAGTAAAGTCATAGCAACATCAATCTCAGAACATAGTGGATACCAGGGATCAAACCCTAACAAAACTAACTCGATTACATGATAGATCCCATCCAACCCATCACCGTCCAGCAAGCCTACGATGGAATTACTCACGCACGGTGGTGAGCATCATGAAATTGGTGATGGAGGATGGTTGATGATGACGATGGCGACGGATTCCCCTCCCCGGAGCCCTGAACGGACTCCAGATCAGCCCTCCCGAGAGGTTTTGGGCTTGGCGGCGGCTCCGTGTCGTAAAATGCGATGAATTCTTCTCTCTGATTTTTTCTCCCCGAAACACAATATATAGAGTTGGAGTTGGAGTCGGAGAGGCACCAGGGGGCCCACGAGGTAGGGGGGCGCGCCCCCCACCCTCGTGGAGAGGTGGTGGGCCCCCTGGCCTTCATCTTTTGTAGGTATTTTTATATTTTCCAAAAAGTTGCTCTGTGGAGTTTCAGGTATTCCGTGAACGTTTGTTTCTGCACATAAATAACACCATGGTAATTCTGCTGAAAACAACATCAGTCCGGGTTAGTTCCATTCAAATCATGCGAGTTAGAGTCCAAAACAAGGGCAAAAGTGTTTGGAAAAGTAGATATGTTGGAGTCGTATCATGCCCCACAGACAGAAGGGGTCACTTTATCAGGTGGGTAGAGCCGAAATATGGCGCATCGCCGAGACCGGATACCTATCCGGCACTCCGAAGAAGACGTCTGAAGACTGGCCTTCGGAGTGGTTTTATATGGAGGACGTCCCCCTTCCAGACCCTGTTCGGCAGGGTCTTCCTGAGTTCAACAATGCTCCTCTGAAGAAACGCCGAAGCTGGTGCCCACGGAGCCCCCAGGAGGAAGACAACGGAGAAGTCCTTTACCTGATGAACCGGATTAAAGTGCTGGCACAATCAGGTTTGACAATAATCGAGGTTATGTCAATATGCATAATGCGGGGAGTGCAACCACTTCAATATTGAGGGCACCCCCTGTGGTGTTTTAACGGGGAAGATGATGCCACCCGTTGCGGGCGTAAGGGACCGGACTCCGCTGCTGCTTTAGCAAAAATTCTGCCTGAGTTGTTCAAGAGAGAGGAAGAGGAGTTCATCCGTATCAAGCCACGGGATGGATTCTCATGTACAACCCTCCAAGCTGGGTGAGTTATACCTCTTTACTCCCATTCTTCCCGCATTCTTCGTCGTAGGTACTCACCTTGCCATTTTACGGCAAGAACTGCGAAAAGCTGTAAGGGAGGTCAACAACCCATCTCCACAACCAGAGGACCCTGGTCGGGCCCTCGGTCCCGGACTTGAAGAGGATCCGGACATATTCGTGGAGCTGATAGACAGGCAATTCTTTCAATTGAGCTGCGATGACGCCATGGTGGCCATAACGGCCGACTATCCCGGACTGCTCCATGCGTCGCACATAAGAAAAACCCAAATCCCAACTCCAAAAATAGGATCTGCTTTTAGACACTTCACCTACCGTACACATATGGTGTTTTACAGGGAAGGCATTCGGGACACCGTGCCGAACCCGTAGAAACTCGCCAACAAGAGGCACCGAAGCCGGGTAGGCCAAAAAGGAAGGCGATCAGGACGGAGACGCCGGCGCAGAGGTATGACACAAAACCTCGCTCCGTGGTTGTCGTCTTTCTCAAAATGTAATGATGTGCATCTTTCTTTAATAGAAAAAACACTTGCCGGACTATATCCGGAGAGGCTGCCGATCACGCCTCCACCAGTCGGGCTCCAGGGCCGGATATAGAGGCGGAAGCCAACATGGGGCGGATGCCGGATGCTCCTCCTACAGAGGATGCGGATGGACTATCCGCTAAAAATTCAGAAGTGGAGAGCGCCATGAATCACAGGCGTCGCCGGGCCGTACTCCGTGACGCTTGTTTCTCGCTAGAGGCATTTGATGCCTTCAATTCCGGAGACGGGTACATCCGTGCTGCTCAAAATGGTCTAGCCAGAGCCACGGACCAGTATGTAAGGGATATACGGGTAAGAAAATCTGACGATTATATGTATCAGCAGCTCCTGAGACTTGAAACAGTTGATGCAACTGATTTAAGGATCATTATTTGTGCAGGTTCTTACGGAGAAGAATTCCCAATTGTTTCAAGAGCTGGACGAGTGCAAGTCCCAGCAGGAAGCCTCTATTGCCGCATTGAAGGAGTCCAAAAAGGGTCCCCCTGGTAACACTTTTGTCTGCAAAGAATATGGGTACCAGGTAGTATGCGGCATGTATGCACACCTAACAATAGATGTTGCAGGTGGCCCCGGAGTGAATCCGGAGGCCATGGAGGCGGATACGGCACGTGATGATCGATAGCGAAATGCTGGCGAGCGCGTGCTGACGCGAGTCAGGCAGGAGAAAAATGATCTCCAAGATGCCAATATCTGGCTGGGCGTGGAACTGAAAGATTTCCGAGCCCAGCTTGCAGACTCTGTGAAGGAGAATAAACGGCTTCGGCGCAACATTTTTAGTAAGTGCTTGAACGAACTTTTTAAAGGAGTTCAGCGAAGAAGCCTGCTAACAGCGTTATGTCTGCAGGTATGCTGACGGGTCATCCCGCGGAGGAGATGCCCGGGTCTTCGGGTGATCTTCTACCAGAGCTCTCACAACTGGACGAACAAGTTTGACAGGTGATGCAGAGTATTCCCCAAGCCTTATGGCCATCCGCGTCCCCGCCAGGAGGCATGGGGGAGCTTATAGAGAAGCTCAAGGGAGCGCAGCACCGCTTCCGATTATGGAAGATATCACCATGCCGACAAGGTGCAAGGGAAGCCTGGGCTATGGTGAAGACACGATATACCAAAGCTGACCCGAACCACATGGCCGAGGTCGGACCTGTGGGGCTCGATGGGAAAGAGATCCCCGTCAGTTTAGTGTATGATCAAGTAGGATTAGCCGCAAAGTATTCCCAACAGGATTGTAGGCTAGACAGCCTGTTGGATGGTATAGAGGAAGAATTTGATCAGTCTTAGTGACTATGTACTTCAAGTGACATATGTAATGTCCCTAGCCGGATTGTAAATCATTTGTCATGGCGGACCTTTTCGCTTCGACCTCTGGACCCGATAGTCTGGAGTGTATCCGAATACCCACCCGGTTATGTAAAAACCGGGGTATGCATGGAAACCAGGCGTAGGGGTCATAAGTGCTTGAAAAGACAAGTACCCAACTAGCTATGTTATATTACATGGATAGTAAGAAACATCTTCCAGGGAGAATAGTTCCGTTAAGGGTTCCTTTCCCTGGGTACGCATGCCCTAATGTGCATGTTCGAACTGCGAGACGCAGGCTAAAAACATATGGGGGCGTGTAGTAAATTAAATGAAAGTCGTCTTTTATTCACCGACCGAATATTCCCTTAAGAACGCTAGCTTTCGGCTTCACCCAGTCTGAGGTACACATCCGGCTGACCCGTCAGTAACAATCGTAGAGGTGCTCCCCTTATGCCCTAGCCGAATTAACGGGAATGTAGGGCATAAATACAAGAGCCAGGCAACCCAGCTTGGCCAAAACTTATGTCATATCGATGCATATAATGGCAAAAAAAGGTACATGCGGAAGAATAACACATGTGCGGGACATAAATCCCGGAAAGATAATTAGATTAAGCTTTTGTATAAGAAGCCCCTAGGTATATTGAGCGCGGTTAACGCGTCAAGATTGTGTAACCAAGACACAAGTATAGCCTTGAAGGGCCTTGAAGAGAAAAAAAGAGAAAGAAAGAGAGAAAAAACAGATGTGCAAAAAATTGACAGAGGTAAGGAGACGAACATAGAGTCCGGCACTAGGCGTAGAATCTTCGGAGTCTGGCTGCGTTCCATGGGTTTGGCTCGAGTCGATTATCCGATGCATCCCGCAGACGGTACGCTCCACCGGTCAGAACCTGGTCGATAATGAAGGGACCTTCCCATTTGGGCTTGATCTTGTTCTTTTTCTTCTCCGGCAGGCGTAGAACTAGTTCGCCAACGTTATAGGTTTTGGCCCGCACTTCTCTGCTCTGATACCTTCGAGCCTGTTGCTGATAGAATGTGGAACGAGCTTTTGCCACGTCGCGCTCCTCCAGGGCATCCAAACTGTCCTGCCGATCGAGCTCGGCCTCTCTTTCTTCGTACATGCGCACTTGGGGTGAGTCATGAATTATGTCGCAAGGCAGCACCACCTCAGCGCCGTACACCATAAAAAACGGTGTGTATCCGGTAGTGCGATTCCGCGTGGTCCGCAGCCCCCATAATACGGAGTTGAGCTCCTCTACCCAATGCGTGTCTGATTCCTTTAAGGACCGCACTAATCTGGGTTTAATGCCACTCATGATAAGACCATTCGCTCGTTTGACTTGACCATTAGTTTGCGGATGATAGACAGAAGCATAATCGAGCTTGATGCCCATGTTGCTGCACCAAAGTTTCACCTCGTCGGCTGTAAAGTTCATGCCGTTGTCAGTGATGATGCTGTGGGGGACGCCATAACGGTGTACAACCCCGGACATGAAGTCTATCACCGGTCCGGATTCAGCCGTTTTGACAGATTTGGCTTCTATCCATTTGGTGAATTTATCCACCATGACCAGTAAGTATTTTTTCTTATGGGTTCCCCCTTGGGTCCGACCACATCAAGCCCCTATACCGCAAAGGGCCAAGTAATGGGGATTGTTTGGAGGGCGGTAGGTGGCATGTGGCTTTGGTTTGCAAAAAGCTGGTGAGGGAGTCCTGGATTAGGGGGTGTCCGGATGGCCGGACTGTACCTTCAGACGGACTCCTGGACTATGAAGATACAAGATTGAAGACTTCGTCCCGTGTCCGGAAGGGACTTTCCTTGGCGTGAAAGGCAAGCTTGGCGATACGGATATGTAGATCTCCTACCATTATAACCGACTTTGTGTAACCCTAACCCTCTCCGGCGTCTATATAAACCGGAGGGTTTTAGTCCGTAGGACAACATACAGAACAACAATCATACCATAGGCTAGCTTCTAGGGTTTAGCCTCTCCGATCTCGTGGTAGATCTACTCTTGTACTACCCATATCATCAATATTAATCAACCAGGACGTAGGGTTTTACCTCCATCAAGAGGGCCCGAACCTAGGTAAAACTTCGTGTCCCTTGCCTCCTGTTACCATCTGGCCTAGACGCACAGTTTGGGACCCCCTACCTGAGATCCGCCGGTTTTGACACCGACATTGGTGCTTTCATTGAGAGTTCCTCTGTGTCGTCGCCGTTAGGCTTGATGGCTCTTACGATCATCAATAGCGATGCAGTCCAGGGTGAGACCTTCCTCCCCGGACAAATCTTCGTCTTCGGCGGCTTCGCACTGCGGGCCAATTCACTTGGCCATCTGGAGCAGATCGAAAGCTATGCCCTTGGCCGTCAGGTCAGATTTGGAAGTTTAAACTACATGGCTGACATCCGCGGGGACTTGATCTTCGACGGATTCGAGCCACTGCCGAGCGCGCCGCACTGTCATGACGAGCATGATCTAGCTCTGCCGCCTAACAGTGCCGTGGAGGCCGCACCCGCATCGGCTTCGACCCTTAATTCGGAGCCCACTGCGCCGATCGAGGACGGGTGGTTGGACGCCGTCTCGGGGGCTGCGATCCCAACGGCGATCGAGCCGAACACCAGCCCCGCACTCCGCGAGACTCGTGACTCCAAGGAGCCGGACTCCTCTCCGGACTCTGAACCCTCCGCGCCCCTGCCGATCGAATCCGATTGGGTGCCGATCATGGAGTTTACTACCGCGGGCATCTTTCAGCACTCGCCTTTCGGTGATATTCTGAAGACACTAAAGTCTCTCTCTTTATCAGGAGAGCCCTGGCCGGACTACGGTCAACAAGGTTGGGATACGGACGATGAAGAAATTCAAAGCCCACACACCACCCACTTTGTAGCCACTATCAACGATTTAACCGACATGCTTGACTTCGACTCCGAAGACATCGACGGTATGGACGCCGATGAAGGAGACAATGAAGAACCATCGCCTATTGGGCCTTGGAAAGCCACCTCGTCATATGACGTATACATGGTGGACACACCAAAAGATGACGACGAGGAGCGGAAGGACGCACCGAAGGCTTGTTCCCTCGAGAAGCAGTCAAAGCGGCGACGCAAGCCCCGCCCCAAATCCCGCCTCGACAGAAATAACGATCACACAGACCCAGCGCTGGAGCAGGGCGAACTGCCACCGGACAACAGCAATCCGGATAATCAAACCGAACAAACAGAATCTATCAAGGATAATGGTCCGGACGACATAACGCCGGACAGGCACCCGGAGCAGCAGACTGCCCGTAAAAGGCTTGTTGCCACCGCGAGGAGTCTTAAAAAGCAGAAGCAAAGCCTCAAGGCTGCGCAAGACACACTCCAAATCAGATGGAGTAAAATACTCAACACAACAGCGAGGTACGGCGACAATCGCCCCTCCAAGAGCTACCCAAAGCGGAAACTGCTACCTAAATTCAATGAGGAGGTCTCAGACCCCCCACAACCAAATATCAAAGCAGCCACCTGGACGGATAGACGACCCCTCTACCAACACAGAGCGGCATACAACGCCACTCACAATACAACACGCGACCCATGCGAGGGCTCGCACCCAAAGGACGGCGCAACAAGATCCATCTATGGACCACGCAAGCGCGCCCCAGCATACAATGCAACACAACAAACATTCGAATAAGGCGGTACACCCGGCTACAGGGGTGCCGCACACCCTCTATGTTTCACCGATGAGGTGCTGGACCATGAATTTCCAGAGGGATTTAAACCCGTAAACATAGAGACATACGACAGAACCACAGACCCTGGGGTCTGGATTGAGGACTATATCCTCCATATCCATATGGCTCAAGGAGATGATCTCCACGCCATTAAGTATTTACCCCTCAAACTCAAAGGGCCAGCTCGGCACTGGCTTAAAAGCCTCCCCGAAAGCTCCATTGGAAGCTGGGAAGATCTCAAAGACGCTTTTCGGGCAAATTTTCAAGGGACTTATGCCCGACCTCCGGATGCGGACGATTTAAGTCATATAACTCAACAGCCCGGAGAGTCAGCCCGAAAGCTTTGGAACAGGTTTCTTACTAAAAAGAACCAAATAGTTGACTGTCCGGACGCCGAAGCCTTGGCAGCTTTTAAACACAGCGTCCGAGATGAATGGCTTGCCAGACACCTCGGCCAAGAAAAGCCGAGAACAATGGCAGCATTAAACAAGCCTCATGACCCGCTTTTGCGCGGGCGAGGACAGGTGGCTAGCCCGATGCAGCACCAATGACCCAAGTACATCCGAAGTTAGAGATGGAAACAGGAAATCACGGCGCAACAGCAATAACAAACGCCGGAATAAAGAAGACAGCATGAAGGGCACGACAGTAAAAGCCGGATTCAAAAGCTCTCGGCCAGGTCAAAAGCCGCCCTCTAAAGGCACCAGGGATGAACTGTCCAGCCTCAACAAAATTCTGGACCAAGTATGTCAGATCCATAGTACCCCTGGTAAACCTGCTAATCATACCCACAGAGAATGTTGGGTCTTCAAGCAGTCCGGCAAGCTCAACGCCGTACACAAGGGGGAGGATACACCAAGTGAAGACGAGGACGAGCCTCCCAAGCAAGACACTGGGGAACAAAAGAAATTTCCACCAGAAGTCAAAACAGTAAACGTGTTACACGTGATCAAGGGAAAAAACAATGCGGCACTCCCAGGAAAATACACCCAAGTGCCTGTCACCGCGAAGTCCTGCCACTGGTCGTCTCAACCGATCACTTTCGACCATCGCGATTACTCAGCAAGTATCCGACGCGCAGGATGGGCTACCCTGGTATTAGACCCAGTAATTGGTGGATATCACTTCACACGAGTCTTGATGGACGGTGGCAGCAATCTAAACCTAATATATCAGGATACAATCCGCGGGATGGGTTTAGACCCAACAAAAATTCGCCATAGCAATACTACCTTTAAAGGAGTAACGCCAGGCCCAGGGGCTCGTTGTACAGGCTCCCTTCTACTACAAGTTATATTCGGCTCCCCCGATAACTTCCGTCGCAAGCATTTAACCTTCCACATCGCTCCGTTCCAAAGTGGCTATCAAGCACTGTTCGGACGCGAAGCTTTCGCTCGCTTTAATGCAATACCACACTACGCCTCCCTCACACTCAAGATGCCCGGTCCACGCAGCATCATTTCAGTGAATGGAAATATCTCGCGATCTCTGCGCGCCGAAGAGAGTGCGGCTGCCTTGGCAGCCGCACACTAAAGGCGCCCGGACCAGTGAAAGCATCCAATAGGTCGTCAAGACCTCAGACACAACTAATCAAGTACGATGCTGCTATTTATACCAAATAAATGGTCACACCCCTATTTGTCCATACAAGGGGCTCAACGCACGCGGACAAATGGCAATTTCTTTTCATCTTGAATTATAGATGGTTTCTTTAAAAACTATCTTTTTGCACGACAACTTTTTCACCTAAATTCCTCTCTTTTACAGACGATCATCGTGCTACACCCGTCCAGGATATGGCACAACGGAGACACAGGCACAGACGTGCAGCAGGTCCCGCTCCAAGGATTCTTTTTAGATTAAGACCCTGCATAAACCTTTTTTACTGTCTCTTGTTGATACATATCCACCGTTGAGAAGGATGCTGGCGTCTTGGCATGTGGCCACGCTAGAACAATGCACGTACCTGGACACAAGGGGCTTCTTACAAAGGCCATTATTTAGGCCCGGTTTATACCCCAAAGACCGAATACCTTAGGGAGTGTTCGGCGTCGCGAGTTTTGCCCTATATGCATCAACTCCGAATCATTGTCTTTGGTCAAATGTTGGGTTTGCCCGGCTCCTATGTTTTGGTGCCTTACGTTCTGCTTTACCGGCTAAGGTAGCACCAGGAGAACTACTGCGATTGTGCCCTGGTTCATCCGGACGAGCACCTCAGTAGAGAAAGCCGAAAACTGACTGTCATGATATAGCGTGAGACTGGTCAACCACTCGATGACCTGTTGGAATGTTAGAATTCCTCCGCCTTAACGAAGGGTCGTTTCCCGGCCAGGCATGTATGCACCCCGGGATCGGGAGAGTGTGGAGCCACCAGGGGCTATCTAGTAGCCCCACTGTCAAACTCCTATGGCTAAGTGAAAGTGCTAAAGCATTATAGTCCGGTTGCCTCGCTCGCTCTGCTATCACCTCCTTAATAGGACCAAGACGTTGGGTTAAGTGTGAACGCGTGTGTTTTGCGAGCACCTCCGCATTATATGCATGGGGGTTGAAGCCGACGACTGGAATCTTTCAGGTTATACACATGTATACGTAAACGGCCGCCCAGGAGGCATCATATTACTTTCAGGCAAAAGTATAAAAATAGCCTTATAAAAATTTATAAACGCATTTCGCTTACAATGAGATTACATATCACTCAAACATAATAATTTTTGAGCACTGGGTCTCTATCAAACGAGCACCCTCAAGAACTTCTTCAAAGTAGTGCTCAGCAGCCATTCGATGTAACACCCCAGATGTAATTTACCTAATATGTACTCCAACTCTTGCCGTTTCTGGCGCTAAGTTATTTTATTTCCTCGGGTTCGGGTTTTTGTCTCCATGTGTTGTTGTCATTGTCATGCATCTCATATCATGTCATCATGTGCATTGCATTTGCATACGTGTTCGTCTCATGCATCCGAGCATTTTCCCCGTTGTCCGTTTTGCATTCCGGTGCTCCTATCTCCTCCGGTGGTCCTTTCTACCTTTCTTTCGTGTGTGGGGATTAAACATTTCCGGATTGGACCGAGACTTGCAAAGCAGCCTTGGTTTACTACCGGTAGACCACCTATCAAGTTCCGTACCATTTGGACTTCGTTTGATATTCCAACGGTTAACCGATGGACCGAGAAGGCCACGTGTGTGTTGCAGCCCAACACCCTTCCAATTTTTCCCAAAACCCACCAAAACTCTCTCCATCATCTAGAGCGATCAATCACGATCACGTGGCCGAAAACCGGACCTCATTTGGACTCTCCTAGCTCCTCCTATGTATAAATAGGCATCTCCCCCGAAATTCCCGGATCAATCCACCCTAACCCTAGCGTTCGTCCTCCTCCCGCCGCCGGACGCGTCCGGATCGGACCGGACACGTCTACGCCGCCGCACCCAGCCTGTCACCGCGCGCCACGTGGCAGGCCGTCCCCGCCGCCGCCGCGAAGGCCCGCCGGCCCTCCCCGCGATTCGCTCGGGCCAGAGGTGCCCTCCCCGCGAGCCGTCGTCTTCCTCCTCCACGGTGCCTGGCCGCTGCCTTCCTCCGCCCGGCGCCCCTCCTCTCGCCGGCAAGCCGCACTCCGGCGAGCCTCCGCGCCGCCCGACGACCTCATCCGCCGCCCCTCCGCCTCGCCGTTCCACCGCACCACGCCGCCCCGGCGAGCTCCCTCACCAGCCAGCCTCTCCTCCCCTCAAGTCCCTCTCCGGCCTCCTCCACGGCGATGTCTCCGGCGAAGCTCCGCCGACCTCGACATCCGCGCGTGAACAGTACCCCAGCCAGATCTAGATCTGAGAAATCCGGACGGTTGACTTTCTCCCGAAACCCTAGATAAATTGCATTTTTCATCATGCTATATCTCCGCATCCGTAGCTCCGTTTTGGGCGTGTAGGATATCAAAATGTTCGGCTCAGAGAGCACATCATTTCGTCTCATTGCATCTTTGTCATTTGAGCTCGTCTTGATGCCCGAAATTCTGTTGGAAGAGTGCTATTTGAGTTAATTCTCAGATCTGCTGCACCAAATAACTATTTGTCATTTTTGCCATGATTAATGTGTGCATGATATGCTCATGAGCTCTACATCTGTTTTGTTATATGCCATGCCATCTTTCCAGAGGTGCCTACCATGTATTTTTGTGATATGTGTGGTGACTAGCACAAGCTTGCAAAGTAGTGCATTCGTTAATGCTGATTTCAAGGACTTAGGATTTCTCCAAGTCCTTGATCTGTTTTTATCAATATGCCATATGTTCATGTTGTTTCCTAGTGATCCGTGCCTCTTTTGAGGATGATCAGTAATGATGATTTGTTAATATTGTGGTTCTATATCCATCCATGTCTTTGTTTGCATTTATGGAGCACCCTAGCTTAAGTCAATCGAGCTCTACTTTTGCTATTTCGTGAATCTGGGCAGATTGTCTACTTGTTAGCAATTTTGCCGAGGATGTTGTTGTTGATCCGTGCATGCTATGTTGTTGTTCTTGCCATGTATAGCTTATACAATGTGTATTCTTGATGGGTGTATGCTTAGATTGTCATGCCTTGCTCTGTAGTGAGTGCATCGAGCTCGTGAACATGCCTACTCGTTAACATATTTGCATGCTCAGGTTTTTCACTAAGTCTGAGATCTGATTATGTTTTTGCCATGTTCACATGCTTGCAATTGTATTTTCTGATCCCTTTTGGCTCAAGGTCACTAAGGGACTTTTGTTACGCTCTTTGAGTAGCTCCATGCCATGCCTTGCTTTGCCATGTTAAGTTCCTGTAACATCTAGTTTTCATGCTTCAAAGTGTGCTACCTCATGTGAAATTCCAGGCTTGTGTTAATTTCACTAAGTCTGAAATTTGTTTACCAATTGCTCTTTTGCCATGCTTGCTTGAACCTGTTAATGGATGAATTGGCCGTAGCTCAGTGTTCATCTTTTGTCAAGCATTATGAGTGCACACTTGGATTTCCAAGTTGAGGCCAGGTTCAATCATTCCTCGTCAAATCTTGCATATGCATCACATACCGCATCCCGCATAACATACCATGTTTGCACCTTGTTGTTTGAGCATTGCACGTGGTTGATTGTGTTCCTTTTGCTTGTTTGTCTTGTTTGGGTAGAGCCGGGATACGAGTTCGCTAACGAGGAGCCCGTTGAGTTTGCTTTCGAGGATCCAGTCAACTCTGACAACTTTGCAGGCAAGCTGATCATACCCTCGAAATCACTTCTATCTTTGCTTTGCTAGATGCTCGCTCTTTTTCTATGCCTATGCTACGATGCCTACCACTTGCTTATCATGCCTCCCAAATTGCCATGTCAAACCTCTAACCCACCATGTCCTAGCAAACCGTTGATTGGCTATGTTACTGCTTTGCTCAGCCCCTCTTATAGCGTTGCTAGTTGCAGGTGAAGTTTGGAGATCGTTCCTTATTGGAACATTATTTTCTTGTTGGGATATCACTATATTATCTTGTTATATTAATGCATCTATATACTTGGTAAAGGCTGGAAGGCTCAGCCTTTTGCCTAGTGTTTTGTTCCACTCTTGCCGCCCTAGTTTCCGTCATATCGGTGTTATGTTTCAGGATTTTGCGTTCCTTATGCGGTTGGGTAATAATGGGAACCCCTTAACAGTCCGCCTTGAATAAAACTCCTCCAGCAATGCCCAACCTTGGTTTTACCATTTGCCACCTAGACTCTTTTTCCCTAGGGTTTCCGGAGCTCGAGGGTCATCTTATTTAAACCCCCCCCCCGGGCCAGTGCTCCTCTAAGTGTTGGTCCGACCGAGCAGACTGCGGGGCCACCTCGGGGCAACTTGAGGTTTGGTTTTACTCATAGGATGTCTCATCTGAGTGTGACCTGAGAACAAGATATGTGCATCTCCTATCGGGATCTGTTGGCACATTCGGGCGGTGTTGCTGGATTTGTTTTGACTTGTCGGAGTTGTCTTGTAGAACCGGGATACCGAGTCTGATCGGAATGTCTCGGGAGAAGGTATATCCTTCGTCGACCGTGAGAGCTTGTCATGGGCTAAGTTGGGACTCCCCTGCAGGGATTTGAACTTTCAAAAGCCGTGGCCGCGGTTATGGGCAGATGGGAATTTCTTAATGTCCGGTTGTAGATAACTTGAACCTTAACTTAATTAAAATGAATCAACTGAGTGTGTTACCGTGATGGTGTCTTCTCGGCGGAGTCCGGGAAGTGAACACGGTGTTGGAGTAATGTTTGCCGCAGGTTGTTCTCTAGTTTTTCGTTCGTGCATTGCCTTCTCTTCTCGCTCTCTTTTGCGAACAGGTTAGCTACCATATATGCTAGTCGCTTGCTGCAGCTCCACTTATTACCTTACCTTACCTATAAGCTTAAATAGTCTTGATCGCGAGGGTGCGAGATTGCTGAGTCCCCGTGGCTCACAGATTACTTCCAAACCAGATGCAGGGCCTGATGATTCCATTCTAGAAGATGCGCTTGAGCTCAAGTGGGAGTTTGACGAAGACTCATGCCGTTACTATGTGTCTTTCCCCGATGATCAGTAGTGATGCCCAGTTGGGGCGATCGGGACCATGTCGCTTGTTGGGGTTGATCTTTTATTTTTGTACCGTAGTCGGACCATGAGTGTATTGGATGATGTAATGCTATTTATGTACTTTGTGTGACGTGGCGAGTGTAAGCCAACTATGCACCTTTCCCCTTATTATGTATTACATGGGATGTTGTGAAGATTACCTTACTTGCAACATTGCTTTCAATGCGGTTATGCCTCTAAGTCGTGCTTCGACACGTAGGAGATATAGCCGCATCGAGGGCGTTACAAGTTGGTAATCAGAGCCTTCCCCGACCTTAGGAGCCCCATTGCTTGATCGAATTAGCGGACGAGTTGAGTCTAGAAAAATGTTTTGAGTCATTAGGAATTATATATCGGAGAGTTTAGGAATTCTTTTTACTCCCAGTCCATTCATCGCTCTGGTGAGGCATCCTGACGTAGAGTTTTGACTCTTCTCTTCTCAAATTTCACTAAAAAATTTTTAGGATCACGCGGGTATCTTGGAATCCTTCTGATGGATTTGTGACGAGAACATTGTTCTTGGTGCCTCCTGTCATTTAGGGGTTGTGGCAGTATCCCGGGGAGTTGAGCTCCGAGGTGTTGTCGTCACAATTTTATGGTTGCAGTTCAGGAATACCTGAGTTTAGTTCGCCGACATCGAAAATCTCTTTTATGTAGTTGTTGGTGAGATAACCTCGACGCCACCCAGTACTGGGGCGGGAGTTCGGGAGTATTGCCATAACTCGTATAACGGATGCTTTTCGAAGGTTGAGGTAGACGATTTCCGAAGTTTTTCTCGGTTATGTGTTGAAGGATGGATACAGCTGGATGTAGGATTTGCTAGATTTGGGTGAGATATTATGCTTCCCCTGTATCCCCAACACCTGATTGCATAACCAGAAAGGTTCGGGAGTTTCATAGGTGGGAATTCTTGTAGGTCTAGTTCTTCTTCCACGGATATTTGGTTTGAGATTGGGTGATCTTTACCGAGTATTCGTTCCTGTTCCGTACCTTGTTGATTTATTCCTCTACCTAAATTCTAAGTGGCTTCTCAATTTATGGATATGTGACCATTTCAAGTGGAATGCATTCATTCATTTTGTTCGGATGTGAAGACTATATGTTGCAATTTCAACCCGCTTGTTTCAGCTTCAATTTTGTCAATCAATGTGCTAATGGATGTCAACCTCTTTAGGATGGCTCCTCCAATGCGCACGACTCCGAATCCTGATCCGCCACCACCTCCCCCTCCTCCGGAGGCATGGCAAGCTGTGATGGCCGCTACCAATGCAAACACGCAGTTGATCATGCAAATTCTTCAAGAGCGCAACCAAGCGAACCAAGGCAACCAAGGCAACCAGGGCAACAATCAGAATCTCTTTGCTACACTCAACTAGTTCCTTGCTAACCAGCCAAAGACTTTCAGCAATTGTGTTGAGGCAACTGATGCTGACGATTGGCTCGTGGACTTGTGCAAGCATTTCGAGTGCAGTAACGTCAGGCCTGAGGACTTTGTCAAGTTCGCTTCCTTCCAACTCAAAGACCAAGCTGCAGAATGGTTTCAGCAGTACAAAGATTCCAGAGGAGGCCGTGTGATTACCTGGGATGAATTCTGTCAAGACTTCAAAGCTCATCATATTCCTCAGAGCGTGGTTGAAAGCAAGCGTGAGGAATTCCACAACCTGAAGCAGGGCTCTATGTCTGTCTATGACTACAATAAGTTGTTTCAGAAGCTCGCCCGCTTTGCTAAGCAGGACGTCCCTGACGAGAAGAGCATGATATACCAGTTCAGGGGTGGTCTCAGAGAAGAAATCCAGCTAGCTCTTGTTCTCTTTGAGCCCAGGAGGTACGATGAGTTCTACAACATGGCATTGAAGCAAGAGGCTGCTCAACTGAAGTGCGATGCTTCCAAGAAGCGAGTCAGAGACGCTACTCCTTCTTCCTCTACTCAAGTGGCTAAGCAGCAGAAGTATTGGCTTCCTCCTCCTCCGTTCCGTCAGCCTTTTCAGCAGAAGAGCAAAGGTGGCAGTGGATCTTCCCCCCCACCCAACCCCGGCTTTCAGAACAAGACTTCGTCTCAAGCTCCAAGATCGAGTGCTCCGTATCACCGTCCGCTTTCAGAGGTCACATGCAACAAGTGCCAACAGAAGGGTCACTATGCCAACAAATGCTTCAATCAGAGGCGTCTCCCTCCTCCTCCTCCTGTGAGATCGGCAAGTACAGCTGTGGTCAAGCATAACCCCAAGCACGCCAAGGTCAACTTGATGAATGCAGCTCAGGAAGAGGACTCGTCAGATGTCATCATGGGTAACCTTCCCGTTAACGATGTTCCTGTAAAAGTACTTTTTGATACTGGTGCATTGCATTCTTTCTTGTCATGCCCATTTGCATCGAAGCACAATGTTGATACTGAGGTCATGCCCAAAGTCATGCAAGTTGTTTCTCTCGGCAAGCTTTTGACTTCTAGTTTGGTTGCTCCCGATATCTCTATCACGTTGGGCGACTACAAGTTTCTTTCTTCTCCGGTGGTTCTTGGCAACTCAGATATTGATCTTATTCTCGGAATGGATTGGCTTTCTAAGCACAAGGCTCAGCTTGATTGTGCATCCAGGCAGATTCAATTGACTCATTCGTCTGAGGATGTAATTGTCTTTGCCTCTCGTGATGATACCATCCGTCGGTTTTCTCTCAATGAGAAGGGTGAACTCGATGCCATCTCTCAAATTCCAGTCGTTTGCGAATATCAAGACGTCTTTCCAGAAGAGCTTCCAGGAATGCCTCCGCACCGGCCAGTTGAATTTGTCACCGATCTTGAGCCTGGCACGGAACCGGTTTGCAAGCGTCCTTACAAGCTCGGACCTGAAGAGTTGAAGGAGTTGAAGAAGCAACTCGATATTCAAGAGAGAATGGGTCTCATCCGACCTAGTTCTTCTCCGTGGGGTTGTGGAGTTCTTTTTGTGAAGAAGAAGGATGGAACAGACTGACTTTGTGTTGACTACCGTCCATTGAATAAGAAGACTATCAAGAACAAGTACCCACTTCCCAACATCAACGAGCTATTCGAACACCTCAAAGGTGCCCAAGTATTCTCCAAGCTTGATCTCCGTATGGGTTATCATCAGATTCGAATCCGTGAGCAAGATATTCCCAAGACGGCTTTCAGAACAAGCTATGGTTCATATGAATACACTGTCATGTCTTTTCGCCTCGTCAATGCTCCTCCGACTTTCTCTCGCATGATGAACTTCATCTTCAACACCTACACAAATGACTTTGTTTTGGTCTATCTCGACGACATTCTGGTCTTTTCGAAGAACAAGGAAGATCATGCCAAGCACTTGCGTTTGGTGCTCGATAAACTCAGGGAACATCAGTTCTACGCCAAGTTCTCAAAGTGCGAGTTTTGGCTCGATGAGGTTCTTTATCTTGGGCATATCATCTCTGCCAAGGGCATTGCAGTGAATCCTGAGAAGGTGTCTGCAATTGTGAATTGGGAACCACCTCAGAACGTGAAGCAACTCCGTAGCTTCCTCGGTCTCACAAGCTACTGTCGAAGGTTCATGGAGAACTTTTCAAAGATCGCGAAGCCTCTTTCTAACCTTCTCCAGAAGCACGTCAAGTACGTTTGGTCTCCGGAATGTGACATCGCTTTCAACACTTTGAAAGAGAAATTGGTTACTGCTCCAATTCTGACTCCTCCTGATGAATCCAAATCGTTCGAGGTCTTCTGCGATGCCTCTCTTCAAGGTCTTGGTGCAGTGTTGATGCAAGAGAAGAAAGTTGTGGCTTATACCTCTCGCCAGTTGAAGCCCAACGAGAAGAACTACCCCACTCATGACCTCGAGTTGGCGGAAGTTGTGCATCCTCTTTTGACTTGGAGACATCTCTTATTGGGAAGAAAAGTGGACATTTTCACTGACCATAAGAGTCTCAAGTACATCTTCACTCAGACTAATCTCAACCTCAGACAGACTCGTTGGGTTGAAATGATTCAAGAGTATAATCCGAGTATCGAGTATACTCTAGGCAAGGCCAATGTGATTGCTGACGCATTGAGCAGGAAGGCTTACTACAACAGTCTGATTCTCAAGCCTTACCAACCCGAGCTTTGTGAAGCTTTCCGCAAACTCAATCTGCAAGTTATTCCTCAAGGTTTCCTCACCAACCTTCAAGTATCTCCTACCTTGGAAGACCAGATTCGGCAGGCTCAGCTTCTTGATGCTATGGTGAAGAAGGTGAAGATTGGGATTGCCAAGAGTCAACCCAAGTACAAGTGCTACCGCCTTGATGACAAGGATACTCTCTTCTTCGAGGATCGTATTGTTGTGCCCAAAGGTGACCTTCGTAAAGTGATCATGAATGAGGCTCACAATTCACTCCTCTCCATCCACCCTGGGAGTACGAAGATGTATCAGGACCTCAAGCAGGCTTATTGGTGGACTCGAATGAAGCGCGAGATTGCTAAGTTCGTGAATGAATGTGATGTCTGCAGAAGAGTCAAGGCAGAACACCAAAGGCCAGCTGGTCTCCTCCAACCTCTTGCCATTCCAGAATGGAAGTTTGACCACATTGAGATGGACTTCGTGACTGGGTTTCCAAAGTCCAAGCGTGGCAATGATGCTATATTCGTTGTCATCGACAAACTCACTAAAGTGGCTCACTTTCTACCTATCAAAGAGTCTATCACTGCAGCTCACTTGGCGAAGCTGTATACCTCTCGGATTGTCTTGCTGCACGGTATTCCACAGGTGATCTCTTCAGACCGTGGCAGCATCTTTACCTCCAAGTTTTGGGAGTCTTTTCAGAAGGCCATGGGCACCAACATCTGCTTCAGCACATCTTTCCATCCTCGAACTAGCGGTCAAGTCGAGCGTGTCAATCAGATTCTTGAAGATATGCTCAGGGCTTGTGTGATCTCCTTCGGTATGAAGTGGGAGGATTGTCTTCCATATGCTGAATTCTCCTACAACAATAGTTTTCAAGAAAGTTCGGGCAAGGCCCCTTTTGAAATTCCGTATGGCAGGAAGTGTCGTACTCCTCTTAACTGGTCAGAAACCGGTGAACGTCAACTTCTCGGAAATGACTTAATCACAGAGGCAGAAGAGATGTGCAAAGTCATTCGTGATAACCTCAAAGCAGCACAATCACGACAGAAGAGCTACTATGATAGTAAGCACCGTGATTTGGCGTTCGAGATCGGAGATCATGTTTACCTCCGTGTCTCTCCAATGAAAGGTACTCGTCGCTTCGGTATCAAAGGGAAGCTTGCCCCTAGATACGTGGGTCCTTTCAAAATCGTCAGCAAGAGAGGCGATCTCGCCTATCAACTCGAGCTTCCTTCAAACTTTGCAAATGTGCACGACGTGTTCCATGTCTCTCAGCTCCGCAAGTGCTTCAAGACTCCTGACCGCACCGTCAACTTCGAAGACATTGATCTCCAAGAAGATCTCTCTTATCGTGAGCACCCCGTGGCTATTCTTGAAGAGGCTGAACGCAAGACTCGCAATAAGTCAATCGAATTGCTCAAAGTCAAGTGGTCACACCATTCCGACCGTGAAGCCACCTGGGAACGCGAGGATCACCTCTGTTCGGCATACCCGGCGTTTTTCCAGTCCTAGATCTCGGGACGAGATGCTTTCGTAGTGGTGGAGTGTTGTAACACCCCGGATGTAATTTACCTAATATGTACTCCAACTCTTGCTGTTTCTGGCGCTAAGTTATTTTATTTCCTCGGGTTCGGGTTTTTGTCTCCGTGTGTTGTTGTCATTGTCATGCACCTCATATCATGTCATCATGTGCATTGCATTTGCATACGTGTTCGTCTCATGCATCCGAGCATTTTCCCCGTTGTCCGTTTTGCATTCCGGCGCTCCTATCTCCTCCGGTGGTCCTTTCTACCTTTCTTTCGTGTGTGGGGATTAAACATTTCCGGATTGGACCGAGACTTGCCAAGCAGCCTTGGTTTACTACCGGTAGACCGCCTGTCAAGTTTCGTACCATTTGGACTTCATTTGATACTCCAACGGTTAACCGAGGGACCGAGAAGGCCTCGTGTGTGTTGCAGCCCAACACCCTTCCAATTTGGCCCAAAACCCACGAAAACTCTCTCCATCATCTAGAGCGTTCGATCACAATCGCGTGGCCAAAAACCGCACCTCATTTGGACTCTCCTAGCTCCTCCTATGTATAAATAGGCATCTCCCCCAAAATTCCCGGATCAAACCACCCTAACCCTAGCGTTCGTCCTCCTCCCGCCGCCGGACGCGTCCGGATCGGACCGGACACACCCGCACCGCCGCACCCAGCCTGTCACCGTGCACCACGTGGCAGGCCATTCCCGCCGCCGCCGCGAAGGCCCGCCGGCCCGAAGCCGGCCCTCCCCGCGATTCGCTCGGGCCAGAGGTGCCCTCCCCGCGAGCCGTCGTCTTCCTTCTCCACGGCGCCCGGCCGCCGCCTTCCTCCGCCCGGCGCCCTGCCTCTCGCCGGCAAGCCGCACTCCGGCGAGCCTCCGCGCCGCCCGACGACCTTGTCCGCCGCCCCTCCGCCTCGCCGTTCCACCGCACCACGCCGCCCCGGCGAGCTCCCTCACCGGCCGGCCTCTCCTCCCCTCAAGTCCCTCTTCGGCCTCCTCCACGGCGACGTCTCCGGCGAAACTCCGGCGACCTCGACATCCGCGCGTGAACAGTACCCCAGCCAGATCTAGATCTGAGAAATCCGGACGGTTGACTTTCTCCCGAAACCCTAGATAAATTGCATTTTTCATCATGCTATATCTCCGCATCCGTAGCTCCGTTTTGGGCGTGTAGGATATCAAAATGTTCGGCTCAGAGAGCACATCATTTCATCTCATTGTATCTTTGTCATTTGAGCTCGTCTTTATGCCCGAAATGCTGTGGGAAGAGTGCTATTTGAGTTAATTGTCAGATCTGCTGCACCAAATAGCTATTTGTCATTTTTGCCATGATTAATGTGTGCATGATATGCTCATGAGCTCTACATCTGTTTTGTTATATGCCATGCCATCTTTCCAGAGGTGCCTACCATGTATTTTTGTGATATGTGTGGTGACTAGCACAAGCTTGCAAAGTAGTGCATTCGTTAATGCTGATTTCAGGGACTTAGGATTTCTCTAAGTCCTTGATCTGTTTTTATCAATATGCCATATGTTCATGTTGTTTCCTAGTGATCCGTGCCTCTTTTGAGGATGATCAGTAAAGATGATTTGTTAATATTGTGGTTCTATATCCATCCATGTCTTTGTTTGCATTTATGGAGCACCCTAGCTTAAGTCAATCGAGCTCTACTTTTGCTATTTCGTGAATCTGGGCAGATTGTCTACTTGTTAGCAATTTTGCCGAGGATATTGTTATTGATCCGTGCATGCTATGTTGTTGTTCTTGCCATGTCTAGCTTATACAATGTGTATTCATGGTGGGTGTATGCTTAGATTGTCATGCCTTGCTCTGTAGTAAGTGCATCGAGCTCGTGAACATGCCTACTCGTTAACATATTTGCATGCTCCAGTTTTTCACTAAGTCTGAGATCTGATTATGTTTTTGCCATGTTCACATGCTTGCAATTGTATTTTCTGATCCCGTTTGGCTCAAGGTCACTAAGGGACTTTTGTTACGCTCTTTGAGTAGCTCCATTCCATGCCTTGCTTTGCCATGTTAAGTTCCTGTAACATCTAGTTTTCATGCTTCAAAGTGTGCTACCTGATCTGAAATTCCAGGCTTGTGTTAATTTCACTAACTCTGAAATCTGTTTACCAATTGCTCTTTTGCCATGCTTGCTTGAACCTGTTAATGGATGAATTGGCCGTAGCTCAGTGTTCATCTTTTGTCAAGCATTATGAGTGCACACTTGGATTTCCAAGTTGAGGCCAGGTTCAATCATTCCTCGTCAAATCTTGCATATGCATCACATACCACATCCCGCATAACATACCATGTTTGCATCTTGTTGTTTGAGCATTGCACGTGGTTGATTGTGTTCCTTTTGCTTGTTTGTCTTGTTTGGGTAGAGCCGGGATACGAGTTCGCTAACGAGGAGCCCGTTGAGTTTGCTTTCGAGGATCCAGTCAACTCTGACGACTTTGCAGGCAAGATGATCATACCCTCGAAATCACTTCTATCTTTGCTTTGCTAGATGCTCGCTCTTTTGCTATGCCTATGCTACGATGCCTACCACTTGCTTATCATGCCTCCCAAATTGCCATGTCAAACCTCTAACCCACCATGTCCTAGCAAACCGTTCATTGGCTATGTTACTGCTTTGCTTAGCCCCTCTTATAGCGTTGCTAGTTGTAGGTGAAGATTGGAGATCGTTCCTTATTGGAACATTATTTTCTTGTTGGGATATCACTATATTATCTTGTTATCTTAATGCATCCATATACTTGGTAAAGGGTGGAAGGCTCGTCCTTTTGCCTAGTGTTTTGTTCCACTCTTGCCGCCCTAGTTTCCGTCATATCGGTGTTATTTTCCCGGATTTTGCGTTCCTTACGCGGTTGGGTAATAATGGGAACCCCTTGACAGTCCGCCTTGAATAAAACTCCTCCAGAAATGCCCAACCTTGGTTTTACCATTTTCCACCTAGCCTCTTTTTCCCTTGGGTTTCCGGAGCCCGAGGGTCATCTTATTTGAACCCCCCCGGGCCAGTGCTCCTCTGAGTGTTGGTCCGACCAAGCAGACTGCGGGGCCACCTCGGGGCAACTTGAGGTTTGGTTTTACTCGTAGGATGTCTCATCTGAGTGTGCCCCGAGAACGAGATATGTGCATCTCCTATCGGGATTTGTCAGCACATCCGGGCGGTGTTGCTGGATTTGTTTTGACTTGTCGGAGTTGTCTTGTAGAACCGGGATACCGAGTCTGATCGGAATGTCTCGGGAGAAGGTATATCCTTCGTTGACCGTGAGAGCTTGTCATGGGCTAAGTTGGGACTCCCCTGCAGGGATTTGAACTTTCGAAAGCCGTGCCCGCGGTTATGGGCAGATGGGAATTTGTTAATGTCCGGTTGTAGATAACTTGAACCTTAACTTAATTAAAATGAATCAACTGAGTGTGTTACCATGATGGTCTCTTCTCGGCGGAGTCCGGGAAGTGAACACGGTGTTGGAGTAATGTTTGCCGTAGGTTGTTCTCTAGTTTTTCGTTCATGCATTGCCTTCTCTTCTCGCTCTCTTTTGCGAACAGGTTAGCCACCATATATGCTAGTCGCTTGTTGCAGCTCCACTTATTACCTTACCTTACCTATAAGCTTAAATAGTCTTGATCGCGAGGGTGCGAGATTGCTGAGTCCCCGTGGCTCACAGATTACTTCCAAACCAGATGCAGGGCCTGATGATTCCGTTCTAGAAGATGCGTTTGAGCTCAAGTGGGAGTTCGACGAAGACTCACGCCGTTACTATGTGTCTTTCCCTGATGATCAGTAGTGGTGCCCAGTTGGGGCAATCGGGACCATGTTGCTTGTTGGGGTTGATCTTTTATTTTGGTACCGTAGTCGGACCATGAGTGTATTGGATGATGTAATGCTATTTATGTACTTTGTGTGACGTGGCGAGTGTAAGCTAACCATGTACCTTTCCCCTTAATATGTATTACATGGGATGTTATGAAGATTACCTTACTTGCGACATTACTTTCAATGCGGTTATGCCTCTAAGTCGTGCTTCGACACGTAGGAGATATAGCCGCATCGAGGGCGTTACATTCGACCTATGGCCGAATCCCGCGTGCAACAGTGGTAGCATCCATCTCCGCCCAGTATGCTTTAACACGGGCAAAGGCCATCCGTGCGCCCTCGATGCACGCTGACCTCTTCATCGCATTAATGCGCGGCACCACGTCAAGGAACTGTTGCACCAAGCTGAAATAGCTGTTCGGCTTTGGCCTTTCCGGCCATAGCTGATCCACAACAGACCTCATGGCGAGTCCGGACAACCTATTCAGTTCGGCCCATTCGGCTAATTGGTCAGTCAATGAAAGAGGACGCTCGGGAGAATGGAATTGTCTCCAAAACAGCTGGTCTACTTCACGGTCTGTCTGACCCTGGAAGTACTTGGCCGCATCGGCAGCGCTCGCCGCCAAATCCATATACACATCCTCCGAACTCCACAGCTGATCCAGAGGGGCATACCTTGGATCTCCGGACTTCCTCCGCAACATAAAGGATTTCCCAGCTACAATATCCCCGGCTTCCCGCAGCTTCTCCTTCTTTGCCCTCATAGCAGAGCAGAGGTCTTTTCTCGTCGCAGCAGCCTTCTCAATGTCCGATGCCTTCGCTTGGTTTTCCTTTTCAAGAACCCGGCAACGGTCGGCAGCGGCTTTTAATTCTATGGCCATCTTGGCCATCTTATCTCGGCTCTCGCCATGCACGGCCTTCTCGGCTTGCAACTCTTCGGCCGTCTTCAAAGCAGCCGCATTGTCAAACCTCGCTTGTTCCTTGGCTCGGGCAAGTTCTGCCCGCAAGGCCTCAACAGTGGCAGCTCCATCTGCAGTCACAACATATTAAAGATACTGGCATCATGCTGCTCTTACTATATGGCGTTTACCAGATAATGACACTTACCCTGTGCCTCGTCAAGCCTTTTGTTAACAAGCTCGATGTCGGCGTCTGCCTCATCCAACTGCCGTTTTAAATGGGCAAACTCGCTAGTCCGGCTAGCCACCGGAGATTCCATCACCTGCACATAGAGGCAGTATGGTTATTACCTGGGAATATGATCCTCTGTTTGTCGTCGTTTTCGACGACAACCAGAGTCTCAGGGGCTACTATCTACACAGGGCACACCTAGCATGTGCAGGACTATTATACATTCTTTTACGTACCTCAAAACCTCTCAGTAGACTCATAAAAGCTTCATGCAATCCGCTTTCGGCGGATGAGATTCTTTCCATCACCGTATTCATCAACACATGGTGTTCATCTGAGATGGCCGCTCGCCCCACCAACTCCCTCAGAACATCCGATCGCACACCAGACGGTGCCGGACTCTTTTGTCTGCTCTCTTCGGGAGCCGGACACTGGGAGCTTCGGGGTCAATGGGATTATCTTCTGGCCTCACCGGACTCGGAGAGGCCCTCCACGGAGACACTTCGGGGTCGCCCACTTCCAGAGCGGAGGAGTCCGGAGGAGGCGTTTCGCTCTCCATCATCTTTGGAAGAAGATCCCCCGAAGACGAGCTCATTTGAGAGGGGCTAAGGCCCGAACTGCAAAGATATATGCAGAGGTTATTTTCTCCGAAGGAAAAGATGGCATATCTGTACTATTAAAGTATTTCGGGTCACTTACGACTCACAGGAGAATTGATCCCCCCGCGGACTTTGTGCGGCGAAAGCACCCCCCAAGGTAGGACCCTTTGTGGGAGACTTCTTCTCTCATTTGGAAGCTTCGGCTTTCGAATCCCCGGGCGCAGTCCTTTTCCTCTTCCGGTCGTCTTCCTTCATGGAGACGCTCGCTCCCTCGGTTAGAATGGGCAGCGTTGGGGGTCCGCGTCCGCCCGTATTATCCGCCAGAGTATCTTCCTTCAAAGGCTCCGGGCAAGGTGTGATTTGGAGCATCTTTTCTAATACCGGATTTTCCAAACCCTCAGGGAGGGGGGCCGAACACCGAATCAACTTCGCCTTTGTTAGCCAGTCCTGGTCAAAAAGAGAACTCTCAGAAATAACTTTGTAACAAATGAGAGATAGTATGTTCAGCCGGAAGATTCCTTACCTGTTCGGCGGCGCGGTTACTACTCAGGCCCACGTCCTCGGTGATTACCGGACACTCTACCTGAGGTCCAAAGAATGACTTGTCATCTCCTCGTGCGTGAGGCCAAGGAAATTTTGGATGACACGCGGTCCCTCGGGATTGAACTCCCACAAGCGAAGGGGCCGGCGTTTGCAAGGCTGGACTTGACAAACCAGCATAACTTGTATTACCGCAACCAAACTAAAATCTCCATTGAAGAGATCTCGAATGCGGCTTTGCAGTATAGGCACGTCCTTGGCTGGACCCCAGCTTAGGCCTCTGCTGATCCATGATATCAGTTATGGTGGAGGGCCCGAGCGGAAAACAGGGGCGGCCGCCCACTTGGCACTTCTAGGAGCCGTGATGTAAAACCACTCCTGTTGCCACAATTCAGACACCTCTGGAATGGAACCTTTGGGCCATGGAGCTCCCGTCATCTTGCATATTGAGGCACCTCCACACGCTGCATGTTGCCCCTCGATCATCTTTGGATTTACTTCAAAGGTCTTGAGCCACAGGCCAAAGTGAGGGGTAACCTGGAGGAAGGCCTCACACACGACAATAAATGTCGTGATATGAAGAAAGGAGTCCGAAGCTAGATCATGGAAATCTAGCCCGTAATAAAACATCAAGCCCCTGACGAAAGGATCCAGAGCAAGGCCTAGACCTCGGAGGAAGTGGGAGACGAACACGACGCTCTCGTTGGGTTCGGGGGAGGGGACGGCCTGCCCTCGAGGAGGCAGCCGATGCAAAATCTTGGTGGTCAGATATCTGGCCTCCCTCAACTTTTTGATGTCTTCTTCCATGACGGAGGAAGCCACCCATCGGCCTTGAAGGCTAGATCCGGACATGACTGAAGGTTCGGAGCACCTGACCTGAACTTTGGGCATTTGAGCTTGAGGTGGGGGAAGGATTCGATTGAGCATGGGAGGGAAAAATAAAAGCCTTGTCCCTTTATAAAGAGGGTGAATATCAAGCGTCCTCTCCGTGTCCGTTTGGACTTGCCTATAATCTAGGAGTCCTAGAAGCGGTTGGGTTACCCATGCCCGTATTGATGAGAATCCCGAAATAAGGGGACACGATCTCTTCTTTAACAAGACGTGCCAAGGAAACCACCTCGCATGATGCGCTGAGGTGGGATAATAAAACGACTCGGATAAAGGCTTGGCCGTGGTGTGTCACGCTACGGAATACGTCAGCAGATTAGATTTGTGCAAATATTATTCTCTCTATGGCAATGTGTGGAAACTTATTTTGCAGAGCCGGACACTATCTTTGTGTTCAAAATCTTCTATGAAGTACTTGGAGGAGGAACCCGTCTTGCAATGCCGAAGACAATCTGCGCGCCGGACTTGTCGTCATTGAAGCCTGGTTCAGGGGCTACTGAGGGAGTCCTGGATTAGGGGGTGTCCAGATGGCCGGACTATACCTTCAGCCGGACTCCTGGACTATGAAGATACAAGATTGAAGACTTCGTCCCGTGTCCGGAAGGGACTTTCCTTGGCGTGAAAGGCAAGCTTGGCGATACGGATATGTAGATCTCCTACCATTATAACCGACTTTGTGTAACCCTAACCCTCTCCGGTGTCTATATAAACCGGAGGGTTTTAGTCCGTAGGACAACATACAGAACAACAATCATACCATGGGCTAGCTTCTAGGGTTTAGCCTCTCCGATCTCGTGGTAGATCTACTCTTGTGCTACCCATATGATCAATATTAATCAAGCAGGACATAGGGTTTTACCTCCATCAAGAGGGCCCGAACCTGGGTAAAACTTCGTGTCCCTTGCCTCCTGTTACCATCCGGCCTAGACGCACAGTTCGGGACCCCCTACCCAAGATCCGCCGGTTTTGACACCGACAGCTGGCAACCGACACAATGTTGTACCAGATGCTATGCATCTGCCCGGGCCGTCAGCCAATAAAAACCCGTACGGAAGGCCTTGCTTACAAGGGCCCGGGCCGCGGCGTGGTGGCCACCGAGTCTGGCATGGATTTCTGCCAAAAGCTTCCGCCCTTCCTCTTCGGAGATGCACCTTTGAAGGACTCCGGTTGTGCTTGCTACGTCTTGAGCTTGCGTTGGTTTTCCCCGAAGAGGAAGGGATGATGCAACAGAGTAGCGTAAGTATTTCCCTCAGTTTTTGAGAACCAAGGTATCAATCTAGTAGGAGCCCACGCTCAAGTCCCTCGTACCTGCACAAAGCGATAGCTACTTGCAACCAACGCAATTAGGGGTTGTCAATCCCTTCACGGTCACTTACGAGAGTGAGATCTGATAGATATAATATTTTTGGTATTTTTGGTTTAAAGATGCAAAGTAAAAAGTAAAAGCAAAGTAAAAAAGCAAGGCAAGATTAAAGTGATGGAGATTGATATGATGAGAATAGACCCGGGGGCCATAGGTTTCACTAGTGGCTTCTCTCAAGAACATAAGTATTCTACGGTGGGTGAACAAATTACTGTTGAGTAATTGACAGAATTGAGCATAATTATGAGAATATCTAGGCATGATCATGTATATAGGCATCACGTCTGTGACAAGTAGATCGAAACGATTCTGCATCTACTACTATTACTCCACTCATCGACCGCTATCCAGCATGCATCTAGAGTATTAAGTTAAAAATAGAGTAACGCCTTAAGCAAGATGACATGATGTAGAGAGATAAATTCATGCAATATGAAATAAACCCCATCTTGTTATCCTCGATGGCAACGATACAATACGTGCCTTGCTGCCCCTTCTGTCACTGGGTAAGGACACCGCAAGATCAAACCCAAAGCTAAGCACTTCTCCCATGGAAAGAACTACCAATCTAGTTGGCCAAACCAAACGGATAATTCGAAGAGACTTGCAAAGATAACCAATCATACATAAAAGAATTCAGAGAAGATTCAAATATTATTCATAGATAGACTTGATCATAAACCCACAATTTATCGGTCTCAACAAACACACCGCAAAAAGAAGATTACATCGAATAGATCTCCACAAGAGAGGGGGATAACTTTGTATTGAGATTCAAAGAGAGAGAAGAAGCCATCTAGCTACTAACTATGGACCCGAAGGTCTGAGGTAAACTACTCACACTTCATCGGAGGGGCTATGATGATGTAGAAGCCCTCCGTGATGATGGCCCTCTTCCGGCGGAGCTCCAGAACAGGCCCCAATATGGGATCTCGTGGATACAGAAAGTTGTGGCGGTGGAATTAGGTTTTTGGCTCCTATTCTGATCGTTTGGGGTACGTGTGTATATATAGGAGGAAGAAGTACGCCGGAGGAGCAACGAGGGGCCCACGAGGCAGGGGGCGCGCCCTAGGGGGGCGCCCCCCACCCTCGTGACCACCTCTTTTGTTCCTTGGAGCAGGGTCCAAGTCTCCTGGATCACGTTCGGTGAGAAAATCATGTTCCCGAAGATTTTATTCCATTTGGACTCCGTTTGATATTCCATTCGATATTCCGTTTATCTGAAACACTGAAATAGGCAAAAAACAACAATTTTGGGCTGGGCCTCCGGTTAATAGGTTAGTCCCAAAAATAATATAAAAGTGGAAAATAAAGCCCAATATAGTCCAAAACAGTAGATAATATAGCATGGAGCAATCATAAAATTATAGATACGTTGGAGACGTATCAGTGCTTTTCTTATAAAGCTCTCCCTCGTGGACCTTGTAGCACTACAAAAAAAATACACTTCCGTGATGATACGTGTTTGTAACAGTAGGTCGCGTTTTTTGTCATGCATGTACCTCCATGACAAATTTATGACAGAATCAAGATAGTCATACCTGTGCTGTCGTAGAAGTGTTCCATGACATTACCAAAATTATCATCACGGAAGTGTCCACTTCCATGACGATAAATCGCGCATCACAGAAGTGCTTTCGTCAAGGGTGACCGACACGTGGCATCCACCGTAACGGAACGCCGTTAAGCTATTGGGTCGGGTTTTGGATCCGATAACCCGTTAACAACCCCGACCAATGGGAAATTTCCACGTGTAAAATTCTTATTGGTCGGACGAAACACGTGTCAGCTCGTCAGTGGGTCAGATAGGCGCCTATGATATGTCGACACGTGGCACGGCCCAACAGTGGCCCATTTAGCTTACAAAGACGGCCCGTTTGACTTGGTCAAAAGTTAACGGGCTGGCCCATGAAAAGCCTGTTAACGTTCTCTTCGCAAATAGCCCATTTTATGACCCGTTAACTCACGGCCCGTTAGGCCCTAAAGGAAATCGGCCCAACAACGTCATGTGGGCCGTCGAATATAATACCAGCCCATTTCACTTTCGGCCCATGTATGGCCCACGACGTCTTTCAGCCCATATGAGGCCTTCATATCTTTCGGCCCATTACAGGCCCACAGTGACTCTAGCCCATAATGAAGAGTAATTTTCTTTATACTCATTAACGGACCGTGATTTACATGGGCCGTTTCCAGCCCATGTTAGCTTTTGGCCTATTGGCGGCCCATACGTTCTTGGGCTCCTTTTCGGCCCTCGATTACTTCCGGCCCGTTACTGGCCTGTTCCCCTAATGGGCCAAATTCAGCCCATGGCAAGAGTCGGCCCGTTACTGGCCTGTTCCACTAGTGGGCCAAATTCGGCCCATGGCAAGAGTCGGCCCGTTACTGGCCTGTTACTCTAATGGGCCAAATTCGGCCCATGGGAAGAGTTGGCCCGTTTCTGGCCTGTTAACCCGTTGCGCCGTTTCCAGCCCGTCCTATATTCTGGCCCATTAATGACCCGTTATGCCTGTGAAAGAATTAAGCCTTTGCTGTCCTACGGCATGTTAACATCCTGTTACCGTGCTGGGCCGATACCAATTACGCCCGATTATGGCCCATGTAGACCCATTGATCCGACGGCCTGAGGCCCACCGATTACAGGCCCATTTATCGATGGCCCGTAGGAGACCCATGGATCCTTGGTAGTTGCGGCCACTAGCAAACCAGGGAAAAAGAAGACTAGGAAATAAATAAGGCCAAAACTAACGCTAGGCTATTAAGGCGATTGCACAGATTACATCCACTCGGCATCAAAGATCTCCACCAGTGCAAATATAGGGAACACCCTACACTATATAAAAATGGCTTGCTGTTTTCTTCAGGCGGTGGCTGCATGTTAAGAATAAATTTTGTATCGCACCAAAACAAATTACAACTATATAACAAAAGGAAGGTTGGCATAAAACTTAACAGTCTAGCAGATAAATGCACCACCAGAAGTTCAGAAGCTCAGTTCATTTGACCTGACTGTTACGTTTTCATGCTGTATTGTCCGATGGAGTACCATAACCCTCGCCTTCATTTCCCCTAGGCTCCTGAACAACATAGCAAATGTCTGATAGTCTGGTTTCAAAACCATGCATATCTTGATGACATTGAGCAATGTTTCTCCTTGTTTCACAAAGGGTCTCTGTTAGGGAATGGACTTGTGTCTGGAGCGTAGATACAACATTGCTTTGAGCTTGCATATCTTGATCATGAGGCAGTTTGGACGATATTGCCTTAACAACCAACCCAGTATTACGCAGGAACGTGCTTTTGGCACTGTTAGTGGACAGGTATTGACCCACTGCAGCAAGAGCTGACATTGCGGTTATAGTTGCCTCGCCACCTTCAGAAGGTGGCGGTTCCACCATTTTTTCCATAGCTCGCTGAAAAGTTGAGGTTTTACATTAGTAGTACCAGAACAGAAGATATTAAGGAGGCAGCAAAACCAAACAAAATAGCTTTGGTCTATATACAGAACTTATTCTGGTGAACCCATGTATTGTATTTTATTGCAAAGTACATAATAAAACCAGGTTCCAAACACATGACCATGTACCATCGCTAATGTATAGTCTATTTATTCACATTGTATTGAGGGCTAAGGATAAAGAGACGAAGTTTATAATACAGTAAGCATAGTATGACCTCATTCATATCACAAAACAACTGAGAACAGACAAACAGGCAATTGTAATGTTGTGTGGGCAAGTCCAGCACGGAACTAGATTACGGGTCAAGATCAAAGGAACATCACTCCTCTCTTTTAAACCTTGTAAGGTGCAATGATATGCTAAGACAATTGTGTATAAAATTGAAAAGAGTAATAGACATTGGCTGCAAACCATGCAGTTCGAGGCACAAGTCAGAGTAAGTAGTAGTTAAAAGGCATGAGGATTAAGGACTTACAACAGCGGCTTTGACTGGTGTAGTCATGCCCTTCTTCTTGCTGGTGTGACAGTCCTTGAAGATTTCCACAACATTTGGTTCAGGTACTTTTTGGTCCTTGCGGGCTTTCCTCTGCATTTGGAACAAGTCAATATAGATCTGATAATATGGTACAACGAAAAGAGTGAAACAACAGCTAATTACAAGAGCCTCGCAGTGTGCAATATAGCTACGAGATCCCGTCGTGTGTTGGAATTTCACTTTCGTACGGTTGGCCTTGTTCTTTGAACAGTTCACCTACAAGAAGATAGATTTGTGTGGCACATGCGTAAATAGGACTTCAACATGTGATCTGATGACATATATATAATGTACCTGATACTTCGGATCGGACAAGTCTTCATCAGATATATTTTCAGTGTTTAATGAGGCCTCTCCAGTCTTCATCAGATATATTTTCCACTGGAGATGTTTGGGCAAGTTCACTGTTAGCCTTGCCTTCAAAGTGAGTTTTCCTCAAGTTATACCGATACTGTCGCAAAGCAGGCTTGAAAACATGGGTGCAAGATTGTCTGGTTGCATCATCTTGGCTATCCAACTTGAACCTCATCTGTTGAAAATTATGGGAGTCTCATTATCAGCAACCTAGAAAGTATTGGACAGAGCAAGACGATATTACTAGTTTCCATACATACCCATACTTACAGATAAATGGTCGAGGAATATGTTGAACTGGGTTTCGTCTTTGTCATTCCTGTACTGAATCCATGTTGGGAGGATACATACATGACACCTAACAGCAACCGATGCCTCTGATACTAACTTGGCTGACTCTGTAGCATCACGTGACCTTTTTAAACCTGCCTCAAAACGGATCTCCATTCTTCCTCCTCTAGATTTAGTTAACCTATCGAGCATTATCCCTGATGTTTGTTTCCTCTTGCGCCTAGGTGCTAGTCCAACAACAAACATAGGAAGTGTTAGTGTACATCAAACTGTGAGACTACATATAAAGAAGCATGCAACTGTAACTTGACTCCAGCAACTACCTTCTTGCTGTTGAAGCTCACAAGGTTCATCTGATATTGCCAACTCGTCTTGTGTCAAGAGTGCTTGGGAAGTAGTGTCAGGTGGCAAGGGAGCTTGGGAACGTGCTGCTACCTCAGCTGACGCACAAGTACGTCGTGCAGCTGGTAGTACTATGGTAGGTGTTGCAAGAACTAGGGTTGTCTCTGCTTGTTTGGTGGCAGCTATTTGTTTCTGTTTGTCTCTTTTTGCAACTCGTGTAGCATGGGATGCCATGTTTGTAGAATTTTCTGCTGGACTTTGACCTTCTACTGCACCATCAGTACCAGCAGAATCTGCAAGATTCATCCGCTTCTCATTACCTACCATTCTGTGTTTCTTCCTCTTTCTCTGTGCCATGTTAAGTCAAGCCAACAAGAAAAACGAATAACAATTTAGTTCTTCAGAACAAATTGATGCGTGATGCAGACGAACTGAACTTTGATGTTAGACAACCACATGATAGGAGGATGTAATATGTATGAAAAACAGGACGGAAGAGATAACCAGAACTATGATGTGTAAACTAAGAAGAAGACATTTCACCAAATTAGAAGCAATGCAATGGAAGGTAGACACCATATGAAAGATGCTACAAATATCGCTCTGCCAAGTTAACAGTGTCTCATCATAAATGGCGTGTAAACAAATTTGAAGCAGTACAAGAAATAAATCATATGCAAGATGCAAATAACATCACACTACCATGTTAGAGGTCTCTCGTCATTAGTGCCATTGCATATTCACAGCATTGCATATTCACAGCTTATGATGTATAAACTAAGCAGAAGGCATTTCAACAAATTAGAAGCAATCAAAGCTAGACACCATATGAAAGATGCAACAAATAGCACTCTACCAAGTTAAAATTGTCTCGTCATAAGTGCCATTTCAACAAATTAGTAATACAAGCTAGAAAAGAATGTGAGATGTAACCTATATCACACTCCGAAGTCAAACGTGTCTTATGATAAGTGATTGTTGCATGTTACACAACAGTAGTAATTTGATGTAAGAACATGGTGTGATAGATAGATATTGTATGTTCTAGAAACAGGAACACGTGTCTTATTTAAGTATAATGTGTAAAGTAAGCAGATGGAATTCAACAAAATTAGAAGCAATACAAGCTAGACATCACACATAACATGCAACCACATATAACAGTGCCATGTTAGAGGGAGCACCGGTGATGCTGCACTAGGGGAGACATGCTCATCATAAACATAGCTTTGTTGAGTGTCTATGCATGTGTTGTCTTGGAAATCATCTTGGGGGTGTGGAGGAGTAGAAACTGCAGAGGCCCTCCGTTCGGAAGGAGCACCTTTATCCGCTGCCTTGCTAACTTCCTTCCGCTTTATTGATTTTGAATTGTCAAGTAAAACTGACAAGAAAAAGCAATAAAATTCTCTCTTCAGAACTCATTCATGCATGATACTGACAATCACTACTTTGATGTAAGGCAAACACATGATACCAGGATGGAATATGTACGAAAAACAGGACGGCATGGCATGTTCACAACTGTTTGTGTAAACTAAGTAGAAACCATTCCAGCAAATAAGAAGCAATGCAAGCTAGACACCACATGAAAGATGCAACCAATATGACTCTGCCAAGTTAAAAGCGTCCCATCATAAATGGAACTTCAACAAATTAGAAGCAGCGCATGCTATAAATCATATGAAAGATGCAACTAATATCGCACTGCATATACTAAAGGTGTCTCGTCATGTCGATTGATGCGGGATACAAAAAAACAATAGTTTTATGTAAGGACATGCTTAATAGACAGATGTACTATGTACTAAATACAGGAAGGCATGTCCCATTAATAGGTATAATGTATAAGCTAAGCAGACTAGCACATGCAGTTTAACCAGATTGGAAGAATTACAATCTAGACACCATATGCAACATGCAACCACATATCACACTGCCAAGTTAGAGCAAGCACCTGCAATGCTAGTGTAGGGGAAATGTTGTAATCAACTACAGAGCTACGTTCACTATCTTCATCTAGCATTTTTGTTTCTTGAGAATCATGTCGGGAGGCTGACACTGCATTCTTTAAATGAGGAGTAGTCCCCTTGCCTGCCTGCCTCGTCATAAGTGATTGATGAGGGATACACAAGAACATCAGTTTGATGTAAGAACATGGTTAATACACAGATGTACTAGTATGTACCAAAAACAGAAAGGCATGTCATATTCAAAGGTATAATGTGTAAGCTAAGAAGATGCAATTTAACCAAATTGGAAGCAATACAAGCTAGACATCCGGCTGGAGTGGTGAGCATGATCATCTAGGACCTGAGAGCCTGGTGGGAGGCGGGATGCTTCGCCACCATCGCAGCTTTTTAGTTGGCTTCTAGGTGATGCCTATCTTTGCTGGGCTTGTCACTGGCTCGGCCGGTGCCCTGACTAGCTATTTGTCTTCTGGTGCTCATGGGATGGTGGTTCATGTAAAAATAATATCTTTCCTTATCTTACCGACTTCAGCCTTTCGAATACAAGCTAGACACCATATGGAACATGCAACCACATATGACACCGCGAAGTTAAAGTAAGCACCTGGGATGGTGGTTCATTGCGAGCGAGGTCATCAACTCCAGAGCTACGTTCCCCATCTCCATCTGCTGACACTACACCCTTTAAAGCGTTGAAATGTGTCTTGCCTAGCCGCACACCAAACTGGAGCGACTTCTCTCTTTTCTTTTTGGCTTCTCTCATGGCAGCAGAGTTTAAAATACCCTTGCATAAAAACACAACAGTGAGAGTAAGGGTGAAGTGTGTGCAGAACTAGTGCACTGTAAAAGTAGCAGATAGCAGGTGGCTGAAAAATAAATGACAGGAGACATATGATAGATCTACAACATTGCATGGCAAACAAAATTAGATTCTACTCTGTATGATTTTGTAATATATGAGCACAGGAAATGCAGGTACTCCTCCAGCACACCACCACATGTGGTCATATCTAAGATAATAATCGACTGAAAATAAATAGGTCCGTTGATTTTTTTAATGAACCGTCCGATCTATAAGGAACGGGCAGATGGCCTTCGTCTACCTCCCGCCAGTCACTGTTGACGATCTTTCTCGAACCGCCAGCGACCACCGGCCCAGACCCCTACCTCCGCCACCCCGCCCTCCCATCGACCTCACACCACCGCCGTGCTTGGCAGCGCCCCCAGGCCATCCCTTTAATCCTGGCCGAACTGCAGATCGGGCGCCAGTAGCTCTAGGCCGCACACGCCCCTAAGATAAACACCAAGGCGCTGCTTCCCCAGCATAATAGGCGTACTAGCGCCTGTTACGCTGGGGAATGCTTCCGTTAATTGGGAATCAAGTGGCCAGAAATTGAAATTCAGGGGGGCGACGGACCTCTAGCTGTTGGGGAACGTAGCAGAAAACAAAAATATTTCCTACGATTTCACCAAGATCCATCTAGGAGTTCATCTAGCAACGAGTGATTAGATGCATCTACGTACCTTGTAGATCGCGAGCGGAAGCGTTCAAAGAACGGGGATGAGGTAGTCGAACACGACGTGATCCAAATCACCGGAGATCCTAGCACCGAACGGACGACACCTCCGCATTCAACACACGTACGGTCAGCGTAACGTCTCCTTCTTCTTGATCCAGCAAGAGGGAAGGAGAGGTTGAGGAAGATGGCTCCAGCAGCAGCACGACGGCGTGGTGATGGTGAAGCTGCAGTACTCCGTCAGGGCTTCGCCCAGCACTATGGAGGAGGAGGTGTTGGAGAGGGAGAGGGAGGCAACCAAAGGCATGGATGAAGAGCCCTCCTTCCCCCACTATATATAGGAGGGCCAGGGGGGCGCTGGCCCTAGGAGATCCAATCTCCTAGGGGGGTGCGGCCAAGGGGGAGGAATCCTTCCTCCCCAAGGCACCTAGGAGGTGCCTTCCCCTCCTAGGACTCTTCCTCCTTGAAACCCTAGGCGCATGGGCCTCTTGGGGCAGGTGCCCTTGGCCCATGTAGGCCAAGGCGCACCCCCTACAGCCCATGTGGCCCCCCGGGACAGGTGGCCCCACCCGGTGGACCCCCGGGACCCTTCCGGTGATCCCGGTACAATACCGATGACCCCGAAACTTGTCCCGATGGCCGAAACAGGACTTCCCATATATAAATCTTTACCTCCGGACCATTCTGGAACTCCTCGTGATGTCCGGGATCTCATCCGGGACTCCGAACAACATTCGGGTTACTGCATATACATATCCCTACAACCCTAGCATCACCGAACCTTAAGTGTGTAGACCCTACGGGTTCGGGAGACATGTAGACATGACCGAGATCGCTCTCCGGTCAATAACCAACAGCGGGATCTGGATACCCATGTTGGCTCCCACATGCTCTTCGATGATCTCATCGGATTAACCACGATGTCGAGGATTCAAGCAACCCTGTATACAATTCCCTTTGTCAATCGATATGTTACTTGCCCGAGATTCGATCGTTGGTATCCCAATACCTCGTTCAATCTCGTTACCGGCAAGTCACTTTACTCGTACCGTAATGCATGATCCCATGACCAGACACTTGGTCACTTTGAGCTCATTATGATGATGCATTACCGAGTGGGCCCAGTGATACCTCTCCGTCATACGGAGTGACAAATCCCAGTCTTGATCCATGTCAACCCAACAGACTCTTTCAGAGATACCCGTAGTATACCTTTATAGTCACCCAGTTACGTTGTGATGTTTGGCACACCCAAAGCACTCCTACGGTATCCGGGAGTTACACGATCTCATGGTCTAAGGAAAAGATACTTTGACATTGGAAAACTCTAGCAAACGAACTATACGATCTTGTGCTATGTTTAGGATTGGGTCTTGTCCATCACATCATTCTCCTAATGATGTGATCTCGTTATCAATGACATCCAATGTCCATAGTCAGGAAATCATGACTATCTGTTGATCAACGAGCTAGTCAACTAGAGGCTTACTAGGGACATGTTGGTGTCTATTATTCACACATGTATTACGATTTCCAGATAACACAATTATAGCATGAATAAAGACAATTATCATGAACAAGGAAATATAATAATAATGATTTTATTATTGCCTCTAGGGCATATTTCCAACAGTCTCCCACTTGCACTAGAGTCAATAATCTAGTTACATTGTGATGAATCGAACACCCATGGAATTCTGGTGTTGATCATGTTTTGCTCTAGGGAGAGGTTTAGTCAACGGATCCGCTACATTCAGGTCCGTATGTACTTTACAAATCTCTATGTCTCGATCTTGAACATTTTCACGAATGGAGTTGAAGCGACGCTTGATGTGCCTTGTCTTCTTGTGAAACCTGGGCTCCTTGGCAAGTGCAATAGCTCCAGTGTTGTCACAGAAGAGTTTGATTGGCCCCGACGCATTGGGTATGACTCCTAGGTCGGTGATGAACTCCTTCACCCATATTGCTTCATGTGCTGCCTCCGAGGCTGCCATGTACTCCGCTTCACATGTAGATCCCGCCACGACGCTCTGCTTGCAACTGCACCAGCTTACTGCCCCACCATTCAAAATATACACGTATCCGGTTTGTGACTTAGAGTCATCCAGATCTGTGTCGAAGCTAGCGTCGACGTAACCCTTTACGACGAGCTCTTCGTCACCTCCGTAAATGAGAAACATTTCCTTAGTCCTTTTCAGGTACTTCAGGATATTCTTGACCGCTGTCCAGTGTTCCTTGCCAGGATTACTTTGGTACCTTCCTACCAAACTTACGGCAAGGTTTACATCAGGTCTGGTACACAGCGTGGCATACATAATAGAACCTATGGCTGAGGCATAGGGGATGACACTCATCTCTTCTATATCTTCTGCCGTGGTCGGACATTGAGCTGAGCTCAATTTCACACCTTGTAACACAGGCAAGAACCCCTTCTTAGATTGATCCATATTGAACTTCTTCAATATCTTATCAAGGTATGTGCTTTGTGAAAGACCTATGAGGCATCTTGATCTATCTCTATAGATCTTGATGCCTAATATATAAGCAGCTTCTCCAAGGTCCTTCATTGAAAAACTCTTATTCAAATAGGCCTTGATGTTGTCCAAGAGTTCTATATCATTTCCCATCAAAAGTATGTCATCTACATATAGTATGAGAAATGCTACAGAGCTCCCACTCACTTTCTTGTAAACGCAGGCTTCTCCATAAGTCTGCGTAAACCCAAACGCTTTGATCATCTCATCAAAGCGAATGTTCCAACTCCGAGATGCTTGCACCAGCCCATAAATCGAGCGTTGGAGCTTGCACACCTTGTTAGCATTCTTAGGATCGACAAAACCTTCCGGCTGCATCATATACAATTCTTCCTTAAGGAAACCATTAAGGAATGCTGTTTTGACGTCCATTTGCCATATCTCATAATCGTAGAATGCGGCAATTGCTAACATGATTCGGACGGACTTCAGCTTCGCTACCGGTGAGAAAGTCTCATCGTAGTCAACCCCTTGAACTTGTCGCTAACCCTTAGCGACAAGCCGAGCTTTATAGATGGTCACATTACCATCCGCGTCTGTCTTCTTCTTAAAGATCCATTTATTTTCTATGGCTCGCCATTCAACGGGCAAGTCAGTCAAAGTCCATACTTCGTTTTCATACATGGATCCTATCTCGGATTTCATGGCTTCTAGCCATTTGTCGGAATCCGGGCCCGCCATCGCTTCTTCATAGTTCGAAGGTTCACCATTGTCTAAGAACATGATTTCCAAGACAGGGTTACCGTACCACTCTAGTGCGGAACGTGTCCTTGTGGACCTTCGAATTTCAGTAGGAGCTTGCTCAGAAGTATCTTGATCATCATCAATAACTTCCTCTCTAGTTGGTGCAGGCACCTCAGGAACATTTTCTTGAGTTGCGCCATTTTCCGGTTCAAGAGGTAATACTTCATCAAGTTCTACTTTCCTCCCACTTACTTCTTTCGAGAGAAACTCTTTCTCTAGAAAGAATCCATTCTTGGCAACAAAGATCTTGCCTTCGGATCTGAGGTAGAAGGTATACCCAACAGTTTCTTTAGGGTATCCTATGAAGACGCATTTTTCCGACTTGGGTTCGAGCTTTTCAGGTTGAAGTTTCTTGACTTAAGCATCGCATCCCCAATCTTTCAGAAACGACAGCTTAGGTTTCTTCCCAAACCATAATTCAAACGGTGTCGTCTCAACGGATTTTGACGGAGCCTATTTAAAGTGAATGCGGCAGTCTCTAAAGCATAGCCCCAAAAAGATAGCGGTAAATCGGTAAGAGACATCATAGATCGTACCATATCTAATAGAGTGCGATTACGACGTTCGGACACACCATTACGCTGAGGTGTTCCAGGCGGCGTGAGTTGTGAAACTATTCCACATTTTCTTAAGTGTGTGCCAAATTTGTGACTCAAGTATTCTCCTCCACGATCTGATCGTAGAAACTTGATTTTCCTGTCATGTTGATTCTCAACCTCACTCTGAAATTCCTTGAACTTTTCAAAGGTTTCAGACTTGTGTTTCATTAAGTAGATATACCCATATCTACTCAAATCATCAGTGAGGGTGAGAACATAACGATAGCCACCGCGAGCCTCAACACTCATTGGACCGCACACATCAGTATGTATGATTTCCAATAAGTTGGTTGCTCGCTCCATTGTTCCTGAGAACGGAGTCTTGGTCATCTTACCCATGAGGCATGGTTCGCACGTGTCAAATGATTCGTAATCAAGAGACTCTAAAAGTCCATCTGCATGGAGCTTCTTCATGCGTTTGACACCTATGTGACCAAGGCGGCAGTGCCACAAGTATGTGGGACTATCATTATCAACTTTACATCTTTTGGTACTCACACTATGAATATGTGTAGCATTACGCTCGAGATTCATTAAGAATAAACCATTCACCATAGGAGCATGACCATAAAACATATCTCTCATATAAATAGAACAACCATTATTCTCGGATTTAAATGAGTAGCCATCTCGAATTAAACGAGATCCCGATACAATGTTCATGCTCAAAGCTGGCACTAAATAACAATTATTAAGGTTTAAAACCAATCCTGAAGGTAAATATAGAGGTAGCGTGCCGACGGCGATCACATTGACCTTGGAACCATTCCCGACGCACATCGTCACCTCGTCCTTTGCCAGTCTCCGCTTATTCCGCAGCCCCTGCTTTGAGTTACGAATGTGAGCAACTGCACCGGTATCAAATACCCAGGAGCTACTATGGGTACTAGTAAGGTACACATCAATTACATGTATATCATATATACCTTTTGTTTTGCCGGCCTTCTTGTCCGCTAAGTATTTGGGGCAGTTCCGCTTCGAGTGACCACTTCCCTTGCAATAAAAGCACTCAGTCTCGGGCTTGGGTCCATTCTTTGGCTTCTTCCCAGCAGCTTGCTTGCCAGGCGCGGCAACTCCCTTGCCGTCCTTCTTGAAGTTCTTTTTACCTTTGCCCTTCTTGAACTTAGTGGTTTTATTGACCATCAACACTTGATGTTCCTTCTTGACTTCTACCTTTGCTGATTTCAGCATAGCAAATACTTCAGGAATGGTCTTTTCCATCCCCTGCATATTGAAGTTCATCACAAAGCTCTTGTAGCTCGGTGGAAGCGACTGTAGGATTCTGTCAGTGACCGCATCATCCGGGAGATTAACTCCCAGCTGAGTCAAGCGGTTATGTAACCCAGACATAGTGAGTATGTGCTCACTGACAGAACTATTTTCCTCCATCTTACAGCTGAAGAATTTGTCGGAGACTTCATATCTCTCGACCCGGGCATGAGCTTGGAAAACCATTTTCAGCTCTTCGAACATCTCATATGCTCCATGTCTCTCAAAACGCTTTTGGAGCCCCGGCTCTAGGCTGTAAAGCATGCCGCACTGAACGAGGGAGTAGTCATCGGTACGTGCCTGCCAAGCGTTCATAACGTCTTGTTCTGCAGGGAGAACAAGTGCGTCACCCAGCGGTGCTTGTAGGACATAATCTTTCTTGGCAGCTATGAGGATGATCCTCAGGTTCCGGACCCAGTCCGTATAGTTGCTGTCATCGTCTTTCAGCTTGGTTTTCTCTAGGAACGCGTTGAAGTTGAGGACTACGTTGGCCATTTGATCTACAAGACATATTGTAAAGATTTTAGACTAAGTTCATGATAATTAAGTTCATCTAATCAAATTATTCAATGAACTCCCACTTAGATAGACATCCCTCTTCTAGTCATCTAAGTATAACATGATCCGAGTCAACTAGGCCGTGTCCGATCATCACGTGAGACGGACTAGTCAACGTCGGTGAACATCTTCATGTTGATCGTATCTTCTATACGACTCATGCTCGACCTTTTGGTCTTCTGTGTTCCGAGGCCATGTCTATACACATGCTTCTACTTATTCTTTTATTCTTCTATTTTGAATCCGAAGAAGAAGAATAAAATTCATTAGAATAATTTTTTTTATTCTTTAATTAAGTAATAAAAAATAGAGAAATAATTAAAGAATACAATCCTTGTCGAATTAGCAAAGATTTTGGTTCGAAATCCTTTCATTTAATTAGCCAGCCCCGCCTTTTCTATGCTCTGATTTCTCTCGTCAAGTCAACCTAAGTGTTTGCCTGTGTAAATCTGTCTTACACCCGTTGTATGTGAACGTTTTGAATCAAACACCCGATCATCACGTGGTGCATTGAAACAACGAACTGTCGCAACGGTGCACAGTTAGGGGGAACACTTTCTTGAAATTATTATGAGGGATCATCTTATTTACTACCGTCATTCTAAGTAAACAAGATGCAAAACATGATAAACATCAAATGCAATCAAATAATAATAGTGACATGATATGGCCAATATCACATAGCTCCTTTGATCTCCATCTTGGGGCTCCATGATCATCTTGTCACCAGCTTGACACCATGATCTCCATCATCATGATCCCCATCATCGTGTCTCCATGAAGTTGCTCGCCAACTATTACTTCTACTACTATGGCTAACGCGTTTAGCAATAAAGTAAAGTAATTTACATGGCGTTTCTCAATGACACGCAGGTCATACAAAAAATAAAGACAACTCCTATGGCTCCTGCCGGTTGTCATACTCATCGACATGCAAGTCGTGATTCCTATTACAATAGCATGAACATCTCATACATCACATATAGATCATTCATCATTCATCACAACTTTGGCCATATCATATCACAAAGCACTTGCTGCAAAAACAAGTTAGACGTCCTCTAATTGTTGTTGCATGTTTTACGTGGCTGAAGTAGGGTTCTAGCAAGAACGTTTTCTTACCTACGTGAAACCACAATGTGATTTGTCAACTTCTATTTACCCTTCATAAGGACCCTTTTCATCGAATTCGCTCCAACTAAAGTAGGAGAGACAGACACCCGCCAGCCACCTTATGCAACTAGTGCATGTTAGTCGGTGGAACCGGTCTCACGTAAGCGTACGTGTAAGGTTGGTCCGGGCCGCTTCATCCCACAATACCATTGAAGCAAGATAAGACTAGTAGCGGCAAGAAAGTTTACAACATCTACGCCCACAAAAAATTGTGTTCTACTCGTGCAAGAAGAACTACGCATAGACCTAGCTCATGATGCCACTGTTGGGGAACGTAGCAGAAAACAAAAAATTTTCCTACGGTTTCACCAAGATCCATCTAGGAGTTCATCTAGCAACGAGTGGTTAGATGCATCTACGTACCTTGTAGATCGCGAGCGGAAGCGTTCAAAGAACGGGGATGAGGTAGTCGAACACGACGTGATCCAAATCACCGGAGATCCTAGCACCGAACGGATGGCACCTCCGCGTTCAACACACGTACGGTCAGCGTAACGTCTCCTTCTTCTTGATCCAGCAAGAGGGAAGGAGAGGTTGAGGAAGATGGCTCCAGCAGCAGCACGTCGGCGTGGTGATGGTGAAGCTGCAGTACTCCGTCAGGGCTTCGCCAAGCACTATGGAGGAGGAGGAGGTGTTGGAGAGGGAGAGGGAGGCAACCAAAGGCATGGATGAAGAGCCCTCCTTCCCCCACTATATATAGGAGGGACAAGGGGGGGGCGCCGGCCCTAGGAGATCTAATCTCCTAGGGGGGTGCGGCCAAGGGGGAGGAATCCTTCCTCCCCAAGGCACCTAGGAGGTGCCTTCCCCTCCTAGGACTCTTCCTCCTTGAAACCCTAGGCGCATGGGCCTCTTGGGGCAGGTGCCCTTGGCCCATGTAGGCCAAGGCGCACCCCCTACAGCCCATGTGGCCCCCCGGGACAGGTGGCCCCACCCGGTGGACCCCCGGGACCCTTCCGGTGGTCCCGGTACAATACCGATGACCCCAAAACTTGTCCCGATGGCTGAAACAGGACTTCCCATATATAAATCTTTACCTCCGGACCATTCCGGAACTCCTCGTGACGTCCGGGATCTCATCCGGGACTCCGAACAACATTCGGGTTACTACATATACATATCCCTACAACCCTAGCGTCACCGAACCTTAAGTGTGTAGACCCTACGGGTTCGGGAGACATGTAGACATGACCGAGATCGCTCTCCGGTCAATAACCAACAGCGGGATCTGGATACCCATGTTGGCTCCCACATGCTCCTCGATGATCTCATCGGATGAACCACGATGTCGAGGATTCAAGCAACCCCGTATACAATTCCCTTTGTCAATCGATATGTTACTTGCCCGAGATTCGATCGTCGGTATCCCAATACCTCGTTCAATCTCGTTACCGGCAAGTCACTTTACTCGTACCGTAATGCATGATCCCGTGACCAGACACTTGGTCACTTTGAGCTCATTATGATGATGCATTACCGAGTGGGCCCAGTGATACCTCTCCGTCATACGGAGTGACAAACCCCAGTCTTGATCCATGTCAACCCAACAGACTCTTTCAGAGATACCCGTAGTATACCTTTATAGTCACCCAGTTACGTTGTGATGTTTGGCACACCCAAAGCACTCCTACGGTATCCGGGAGTTACACGATCTCATGGTCTAAGGAAAAGATACTTTGACATTGGAAAACTCTAGCAAACGAACTATACGATCTTGTGCTATGTTTAGGATTGGGTCTTGTCCATCACATCATTCTCCTAATGATGTGATCTCGTTATCAATGACATCCAATGTCCATAGTCAGGAAATCATGACTATCTGTTGATCAACGAGCTAGTCAACTAGAGGCTTACTAGGGACATGTTGGTGTCTATTATTCACACATGTATTATGATTTCCAGATAACACAATTATAGCATGAATAAAGACAATTATCATGAACAAGGAAATATAATAATAATGCTTTTATTATTGCCTCTAGGGCATATTTCCAACACTAGCTAAGGTGAAATAGTATATGAGGAGAAACCTTGTGCATCGCGAGTTACTAGGAACATCTAGTATCAAGAAGAAGCGGTCAACTAGTGTCTTCTGTGGGATGAATACCGTGCAAGAAGAGACGTAAGATTTGCACGAATAAGGGAAGAGGAGTACCTTTTTCGGTTACCGGTGTGGTCACCTCCACAAGTCGCGCCGATTTTCTTCTTTTTTACCGGGGAAACCGATGTTCTGGAGGGTGCAGGCTTGGACAAACCCATGGCCAAATTGTTAATTTTGTTGCCATGGCCGTATGTCGGCGGAGGGGAAGCAGATCTGAGGCGGCGAAGGACGGCGTAGCAGGAACAACTCCGGTGCGGTGGAGGGTGGCGAAGTTGGAGCGGCAGCGGTGAGGCGCAGGACAACGTGGTTGAACTGGCTCGGGTACGGACGGCTCGGCCTCGGCTTCAACTACTAGCCGTGGAGGGCGTTGCGGTTGAGGTTGCGGTGGACGACGACGTCAGGGTATCGGCTCCGGCGTGATGGAGGAGGGTGGCGGTTGATGGGTGGGATGGGGTGGCAGACGGAGGACGCGGAGGTTTCGCGGCTGGTGGAGAGGTAGTTTTGGCGCCCACGGAGTACGAATGGGGAATCGGACGGGTGGGGGGAACCATGTTTCGGTCTGGGACACGCTTGTTTTTGGCTTTTTTGAACAGAAGGTGGGACACGCTTGTTTGAAATTTGGGGAAAGTACAAACTTTGCCCCCCTCTTAAATTTCGGACCTACTGCGGGTCGGGGGTAGGATGGTAATCCCCGATGTCCCAAATAGTGGGCGGGAGCGATTTCGGCCGCGCGCATGTGTGCTTAGGTGGCCATTGTGTATGAATGTTTTTCGGATGCGGTTGCGTGGCGTCTAGATGAAGCTACAAACCTACCCCTGTTTAGACCTTTGGACGTCGGGCCGATAGGTTTCATGGGTCGGAGTTATTAGAAAAGTAATTTCCTTGTACTACCAAACATTGGTCTCACACAGTTTCGGGCGAGTAGAGGCTCTTTTGGCGATTCGTTCAAAATTTTGAAACACAATCATTCACGTTTAGAGTACTCTTGAACTATGAGGATTGACCTAAATATACAACGTTATATTTGACCTTGTATGTTTGAAAACCTCATTAAATTATCCGCTTCTTTTTGAAATTTTGACACTTGAAAATCCTATAACTACGATTATTTTGGAATGGAGGAGCTAAATTTGAATCTATTTTGTACCCGACTACATATGCTATTATGTACAAAATCAGAGCAAAGATTGGTGCCCCCATAATTTAGGTATGGTTTACAAATGCCATGATATCAAATTCAAATAATTGAATGGACTTCATGTTGAATTCAATTTTTTTTAAAACCACCTTAAGTTGAATTCAAATGTATGCTAGTTCATAGGTAGTAGCTATTTATCCATTGTGTAACTTTCGTATGTATAATGTGCTTTACACACACAACATGAACTATACTCACATTTATATTCGATTGCTAAAGCGATGCATTGTCTGGAGTTCAAAATACTAACTATGTGGATCAATTGTGTCGAATAATAACATAGACATGCTCAAATTCGATAGAATCTAGATGTCTGATGGATCAATGACTGCTCCTTACGCGAATTGCAAATATCATGATCCCATCCTAATATTTGGATACAATTTATATCTTTAATCAATGTGTAGAGCAGTCTTTTACGTGTAGTTTCACTCTCCATCGGTGGTCTCTCACACATGCTCACACACTCTCTCCCGAGGTGTCTTTCTCGCACACATGCCCTAGATATAACCCTCCATCCCTCTCGTAACCATTTACAACTGTTTTCACTAACCTTTATCACAAGCACTCTTCCTCTCGCAAACATACACACACACAATCCTCATCGACCCTTTCTATATACATGGACCTGCCTACGTGTCTCATGTACGCACATTATATTTACGCCTGTCTCTCACGCATTGTCTCACACCTCTCTTCCTAATCGACGAGTATGATTCTAGCAGAGCATTCTGTAGGATGCCCCTTAAAGTTAGGTTGGATGAATAGTAATATCAGAGATAAAGGGGTTACCTTAGTCCGAGAACCTAGGGTTACAAATCCTAGCCGGCTTTGTCAGTGGACACAGAGCCCTTCACAATTCTGCTATCTTTGTCTTGTACGACTAGTCATCCATGGGTCTTCCTAAATGCGTCACGGGCTGACCAATGTGGCGTAGGACGGACAGAACGAAGGGCCTCACCTCGACCCACCGGACCTCACGCGGTGACACACCCTCTGCCCCCACGTCTTATTATCTTCTCACACCCACACATACCAACACAAACACCACACACACAGAAAATTTCTCCTGGTGCCTCTATTCCCTCCCCCTTGCATATACACACTCAAGGGAATGGAATCTCTTGTCGTGACGTCATATTCATCTCTCTCTCTAGACCACTCTCATTTCTCGTGCTATCTCTCCCACGCCCCCCGGTCGGCCCCTCTATCCATGCCTCTCTCGAATACGTAATACACACACATACCTCTCTAGGCCCCGCCAAATGCATCAACTACACATTCACACATGTTACATCACGTACCCCATTGATCTAAAAAGCCCTCTCTTCACGTTTATTTCGCATACAACATTCCTTTTGAATAAAGTGCGGCCAAAAAATTATTTTAGAGTTTCTACATATATACAACATTACAAAGTTATATGGAGGAGTACGAATGCTAATTTGCATTGCATGGTGCCCACAATGATATTTATTCCGCACTGTGAATTTGTATATTTTTATACTATATACAAAGTTAGTCATAATAAAGAGAAACGAAGAGCATCTCTCTCTCCACCGCATACCCCCCTGTACGCCCCTTTCACGTATGCACACAAAACTATCTCCAGGTCCTCTAAAAGTAAGCCCTCAGAAAATTCACGCATGTTTCATCTTTCTCTCGCGATATATGCAATGACTATCATTGTATTTGAAGAGAAAGCACGATACATACATTGGACTTCAGAATCCACTCATTACGGTCACCATTTACATTTAGTGGTTATTATGCAGTCACGGGCTCACCGTACAACTCTGTATTTGCTCATGACATGACTAGTTGACCAGTTAAATGCTCCACGTGGCACGTCTAGTTTTGCATCACATTATCTCACTACCATCGTGCCCACCTGTCGACTTGTATCTACTCTACATATACACTCTTATAAAATACATAAAATACACTCTTATAAAAAACAGAGTTGGTGATGATGGTGTGCCTGCCATCCTGCAATATAGGCCATCTGATTTATATCTGACGGATAGGAAAGAAACTATGGCAATTTTGCAAAAAGGTACCCACACACCTCTCCACATTTGCAAATAAGGCCTTCCCTCGTTCATCCTTTTCTCTCACAAGATAAACAAGTCATATAAATGCATCTTGATGTTACATGCAATGCACGGGCATCTTGCTAGTAAGAATGAAAACAGACGACAAAAATATATTTGGATGGTGGTTCGAAGTCATGACCGCGGGCACAACGGACAAGGTGGCCTTGTATTGGTATGCTGAGCCGTCTGTTTTAACACACAGGAGCTGGTGTGGTGATTATACACACATGCACGCATGCACACGAACTGCATCCACGCAACACTCACACAAACACATGCACCCACGCACGCATGCAACACTCACACGTACACACGCAGCCACGCACGCACGCACGCAACACTCACACGCACACACACATGCATGCATGCACACACCAGTACACCACATGACCAACACACACTCTCACGCTCAAGTGCTCAACCTACATGTGCATGCACACACATCAGGCCCTGACAGACACAAACACAACCAGGTGATTCCCGCGCACGGGTTGGAGCCTTGTCGCGCCTGCGTAAATTTGTGTTTATCTGACCTTTTGCCTATGCGAACTGACAGGTGGGACCCACAACGAACATGGTCAATTTAACAAGTCAAAATGGCGCCATGCAGACTATTTGGCCGGTCAACAGAGTGCAATCCGATGCTCAGCTGTGAGCAAGTGACCGTATAATCGCCGCAAAAAGTATATAGTGACCGTAATCAGCTTATTCTGAAGTTCGGTGACCGTATTACGCTTTTCTCTCTGTAGGCCCTCCAAAACTACATCTCTACACGTTCTCCCATGTTACATCTAACAACTATGCAATACAGCACTACTACTACACTCTAACACAATAAATCATATGTGTTTTTAGTTTTGATAGATATCATATTGTTACTTATAATTATTCAGTTTGCATACATTAAAATTGCCTTTGAAATGTATGGCCAGTATCATCTACCGCACGGGAAAAATCCCGCCCTTTCCTGTTTAATCGGGTTTGTATCGATGGATCATGCGAAACAGCAAAACTATAGTACTATACAGTACAAGTGATAGTTCACTTGGCCGTCGATTCGTCTACTCCTCCGTGGTAAGAGTGGAGCGCTCACTTTCATAAATCTTCTAGTCCCTTTCGCCGACATGTGGGACATCAAGCTACCGGGTCCACGTGCCATACTGGAATACAGTGCAGAGCAGTCGGGGTGAAGCACCCCAGCCATGGCGCCGGCGTAGTAATGAGCAATGAGGCGCCAAATCACAAAGCTTCACCTTTCCCGCAGTTAAGTTGGAGGGACGAAGCAACCATCATTTCACTCATTGCTGAATCCGCTTCTCCCTCATCTTCTTCAACTTAACCGCGTGTTGCTTCTACCGTTGTTCTGCCTCATGTGGGATGCGGATCGACTTGGTAAAGCACTGACACGTGGGACCGCATGTTAGCAAACCGCCAGGACAACGTCCTCCGAAAATAAGAAGCCTAATCCTAGACTTACAAAGGGCTACGTTGCTGCTACGTATACTTTCCATCTAATCTATATATGCCCCCCTGATTTTCAGGTGGGGTGGGCCTAATCCTCTCCTTTAATCCAATCAAATAGTCCCACATCACATCAGTTTGTAACTTTACGTAAACCATTACGTGGACGTAGCATTGCTCAAATAAGAAACCTCCCCCGCGATCCGCGCGGCAAAATCACCTTCTTTTTACTAATCTCGATTCTATAATTTTTTAGATCAATATAATTTAGATTTGTATAGATAGGACACATGAGCAAAACCAAGTGGTATGGTTAAGGGCATCCATAATGTGTAGACAAATGTGAAAATAGCTTTTGGCATCGTGGGAACCATTGTGGACAGTGTTGCCAAAGCCAAAAAGATGGAACCGAAGCTCCCTGATTGATTGATTGAAGGAATAGAAAAATGCAACGTCTCTCCTCTTTCTCCCATGCTTGGACGCATGTAGTACAGTATAGAGCACATAGTCTACTCCCCTGTCCCTTCTATCACAAATCACAAAGCAGTGAGGCGTCAAATCACAAAAGCACGGACGAAGCAACCATCATTTCACTCTTCGCTGACTCTACTTCTCCATCGTCTTCTTCGAGAAGCCATCTCACCGCATTAGTTACTCCTAGTAGTACTAGTAAAGGACTTCCTGGATGAAAATAAGGCGGTTGTCTCGGCTTGCAGGCGGCAATTGCGAACGACTTACCGTGGTCTCCCTCAATGGTGTTCTCCGTCGAACGTACTTCGCCAAACCACCAAAAAAAATCGTCGACGTTCCCGCAATGGGGAAGGAAGTCAAATATAGTTACTACCTCCATTTTTTTGTACACAAGGATAGTATATCAAAATTACAATTTGCAAAGGGCCACTAGCACTAATCGAGGCAAAATTGATGGGGTTAGCAACCAAGGACATTAATATCCCATGCATGCATGCGGAAGTGAGATGGTTGGTTTGCATGGCGCTGCATTAATCAAGCGATGAGGAGTGAGATGGTTAGCTCTTTGGTCTTTGGATTAATTGACATGGGAAACGAGGATCTGTATCGATTAAATCCCGTGAAGGAAATCCCAGCCTTTCTTTTTTAACACTAGTACTCCTAGTATGTACGTACTTATCCTGTTTGGGTCTAGGCCTTGCATTGCCAAACTTCGCCACACATTTTTGCCAAGATTGCCTAAAGTTTTCAAAATGAGAAGGAGGTACACTTGCGCACGGCTATCGCGGTCGCACCGCACCCTCACACGGCCGCTCCTGCACGCCGCGGTCGCACCGCACCCTCACACAGTCGCTCCTGCACGCCGCAAACCCAACCAAGGGAACGCACCCTCACTGACACGTGCTGTCGCATGTGAACACGCCAAACTCAGCCATCCTATCGCTGACACATAATTTTCATTCATAGAGTATGTTTATCCAACTGCATATTGGGGAGTATCCGTACGGCCCGTGCGGTGGTCTGTTGGGGAAGAAGAAGAGGTGAGGAAGAAGGAAAGAAGGGTTAGGAGACGTAGGATATTCATCCAACCGCCTGAAATGGTAGACTGACCCAAGTTAGGCGACTTGCATAACAAATATATGTTTTTACATAGCAAAAGATCCATAAAAACAACAACATAAAGAAAAACTATCACTGCTCGCGGAAAGAGACGACCTCGTCGTCTTTGGCTGCCGGCGCGAACCAGTAGTCACTGCCGACGTGTGTCTCCGCACCGTGGTTGTCCTGGGCCTCCAGCTACTCGTTCAAGCGGAGCATGCGGGCGCTTTGCACGGACGAGAGCACAACCCGGTTCAAGTCGAGGACGTCCGGTTCCGCCTGCAGGAGGGCCTCGATGGCAGCGGCATCTGCGTGCTCCGCGTCGAGTCGAGCCTCTGCCGCCCGGTTCAAGTCCAGGACGTCCGGTTCCGCCTGCAGGAGGGCGTCGATGAGAGCGGCATCTGCGTGCTCTACGTCGAGTCGAAGATCTGCCGCCCAGTTCAAGTCCAGGACGTCCGGTTCCGCCTGCAGCAGGGCCTCGATGGCAGAGGCATCCGCGCGCTCCGCCTCAAGTTGAGCCTCTGCCGCCCGGTTCACATCCACGACATCCGGTTCCGCCTGCAGGAGAGCCTCGATGGCAGCGGCATGCGCGCGCTCCGCGTCGAGTTGAGCCTCTTCCTCCTGGTCCTCCTTTAGTATCGCCATGTTGAACCGCTGGTCTACCTGCACCATGGGGGCCTTCTGCGCCGCGACCTCTGCCATGAACATTGGATCGACTTCCTCCTCCTCGTAGCTTGGCTCCAGAGAACTCGGGGATTGGCCCGCCGCAAAGCGAGCTTGGGAACGGAGGTCTGTGGCGCTGACCGCCACCGCGATTTCTGCGCGGTGCTCCGGCGTTAGCATCTTGTAGTAAGTGATCTTGCAGCGCACCATGGCTTTCCGGCAAACTAGGGGACGCTTGATGCGGGCTAGGGGATCGAAAGGTGGGGGAATGGGCTGGAGATTTGGTGTGGTTTTAGGGCAGTGGCTGGCATAGGCCGAGCAGTGAAGGTTCTGGTGTGAATAGTGGTTCCGGTGATGACCGGTCAATCGGTTTTGACTGTACATCGCTCTTGTCGCGTTCGCGTTGCAGCCCGGCACGCTGGACCCTCCACGTCGCTCACCGAATGGAACGTGCTTCGTCTTGCGTTTTCGCTCGCTTGTGGGACCGTAGTTGAGAGCAAACGGACGTCCCTCCCCTCCCCCGCCCGCGTCATTTATTATACCACCACTCCCTCTGTTTTATGCGGAGTAAATAAAAATAGAGGGAGTATACTACGGATGAGGATCCCCTGACGTGGCCGAACCCATTGAGTAACTGACATGCAGGGCCTAGCAAGCATGGGGTCCGCCAGTAAGTGACCGAAAGGGAGGGTAAGGCAGGGATACCTATGTCAGAGGATCCACTTCCACTATACTACTTTGACCAAATGTTAGAGTAATAATATATGGCATGCAACTTACACAAATGTTAGAGTAATATATATGACATGCAACTTACACAAAGCATACAGGGTCTAATGCGTTTTTCGTGGCTAACTTTGACCAAATGTTAGAGTAATAATATATGACATGCAACTTACACAAAGCATACGGTCAAATTCGTATGTGAAAGGAGTTTCCAATGATATAATTTTCACACTATACATCTCATGTGCTATTAATCTTGTCAACAGTCAAATTGGAAACCATCTCGAGTACAAATCTTGGAGTACGTACGAATCTAACAATATTGATTGGGCGTTGTTGAATGTTGATACCTTTTTGATCAAAGTAGATATACTTTGACTACACATAAAACTTATATGTAAACTAGAAAGGATAGGAGGGAGTATATTGTACGTTCAAAAACGAAACGAACATTGAGTACCCTTTATATATGATTTGCGGATGCTATGATCACTGGTTCAAAATTTTGAATCTGCCTTAGGTATCACATGCCCCCACTCGTTCCCCCTCGATTTCATCTCGTGGTCCGGAGATCTACTGAAAGAGGACTAGGGTGGGTACATGCGAATGATACTCGGCGGAATGTTCAAATGAGGCATGCGGGAGGATGGACTCGACTGGAGGGCGACATGATCGATGGAGAAGAGGGTTGGAGAGGAATGAGAAATAAGCAAACGCCACATGATTATACTTGAACGGCTCAAATAAACAATAAGTTGTCTCGCTTGGCCTACATAGTGAAGGGCCTAATGCGCAACGCGGAGCACTGACGCTCGAATATGGCCGGGAAAACAAGGAAACAGACATGTGGGGCACACCCGTCGGGACGACGTAGCGCAGACTAGTCCAATGGAGGAGCTGGCCCACGACCTCCTCGCCACCGACAACCGTTCATGTGGGTCGTTGGGGCCAACAATGGGGCACAGCTCCAGCACCGCCTCTGGACACGGCGACCGCGGTGAGCGACACGCTCATATCGTTGCTAGACACGATCAGTTTCAGTTTGCCGAGGGTGGCGTTAGTGCTGTGGCACGACCAACGGTATGTTTGGTTTGTGCCCAAGGTTGCCCCATAAAAGCATTGTGTAGCCAAAATTTTGGTTGAGGTATTGGTTGCCCATGATTTGGCCGACGATGGCAAGAAAAATGAACTTGAGTTGGCTAGAGTTCATTGGCATGCCAAAGAAATGGCAAACCATCCAAACAAAGACCAATCTTTGGGTCATGACCAAAATTTTGGTTGAGGTATTGGTTGCCCATGATTTGGCCGACATTGGCAAGAAAAATGAACTAGAGTTGGCTAGAGTTCATTGGCATGCCAAAAAAATGGCAACCATCCAAACAAAGACCAATCTTTTGGTCATGACCAAAATTTTGGCAAGGTGCACTTTGGCCACAATCCAAACACACCCCAACACCCGGCTCGTCGAGGATGCACGGGGCGCCGCGACGCGTCCGCTGAGTGGTGTCGGGCGGCCAACTGCATCCTCTGGACCTGAGACCATGCCGGGTCGTCTTGCTTTTTCAATGACATGCGGGGATCGCATGTGAGCAAAGGGCATCTCCAACGTTGCCACGACCGCAGCTGACTACCCTGGCACACCAAAACCCTCGTCCCTCGCGTCGTCGCGTGGTGCGTTCCCAGCCGGTGCCAGGTGCCCGCATTCATGCCGTCCATTCGTATGTCGTCATTAAGAGGCTCGGTGCCCGTGGAACCAACTCCGGCGACTTAATGACGCACCCGGACGCTTGGCCTCACCGGAATGCGCTACTTAAAGCGGCAACGCCCAGCTAACCTCCACACCATAGCGCATCATCCTCCTACCTGGAACCACATCCTCCATGACCGCAAGCGCGAACGCTCTGCGGGAGAGCTTGTCTTCGGGGATGGAGCTCGAGGTCGCCGCCCTCGCTCAAGTCGCCGCACAAGCGGTGGCCACGCTGGCGGCCAATGATGGGAGCACCGTCAGCCACGCGTCCTACTTGCCGCCGTCTAATGTCCGGCACAGCCGAGGTCAGGGACTCCTCCGAGGATGAGTAGAACATGGGAGGCGGCAGGGCATGGTGTGCCAACTGGCCGGTCCGTCTCCCGTGTTCTACTTTTCCTCGCTGGAGACCGCACCTTCACTTCACGGGTCTTGAACCCCGCCCCCGTACATGGAGATCAGAGATGGAGGACGTCGGTCGCCGCCGTAGAATAGGTTTAGGGTCGGGTTTCTTTTATTTTTTTGTCCTATAGAAGTTCGAAATGTAATGAAAATCTGCCGTGTTTGTATTAATCTCGGCCGGTGTATATGAACTTTCACAATAATATACATATTGTAGGAGTACTAGCAAGATGCCCGTGCGTTGCACGGAAGATCAAGATCTTGTGGGAGAAAAGGATGAACGAGGGAAAGCCTTATCTACAAATGTGGAGAGGAGTGCGGGTAAATTGTCCTGGTTTCCTTCCTATCCGTTAGATATAGATCGGGCGACCTATATTGCAGGATCAGACACATCTTTCTACATCTACGGGAACCTACGAAAGGGTTAACGTAAATTGCCTCTCTCTCTCCTCCCCTGATTTTCATGGTGGTGGGCCCCTCCCCCCCCAATCTACAATCAACAGCTCACACGTTTCACATTATGCTAATTACGTAAATGGGATTACGTAGGTGTAGCATTACTCGTCCTAAAAAACCCAACTAATCCAACCTCCCAGCATATCACGCGGGAAAAGACCCGGCCGCGCCGTTTTAGTCGGGATTACCGGATTACTAGTAGTAGTATCGATGGATCGTGCAAAGCAACATATTTTTTTGAGGGGGCGAAGCACCTAGTTTAAAAGGAAAAAATGCGGTACACTCACAACACTCCTGTCGCGGTCGCATTGCACCCCACACACGTTCGGTCCTGCACACGGCTCACGCAAACGGAACGCGCTTCGGCTTGCCTCTTCACTGACACGTGGGACTGCACTTGGAGAAACCGACCATGCGCCAAACTCCCCCCCCCCCCCCCCTGAAAAACCCCCCCCCCCCCCCCCCCCCCAAATTCCCCCCAAATCCGATTCAACCGTCCTTCGGCCAACTAGCCAATAATATTCCCCAAACCCCCTCCCCCTATCCCCCTCCACTCCATTCGCTCTGCCAAAGCCGCCCTCCCCGCCGCGCCGATACGTCGGCGCCGCGGTTCGGCGATCCTCTCGCTCCCACAGTACGCTTCTCGTAGACTGCCGTCCTCTAGCCGCGCCGCCTCCTCTGGCTACATTCTTGTGGAGGCGCATGGCGGTCAGCGCCGCCACTGCTGGCGACGTTCATGTGGAGACGCACGGCGGTTAGCTTCTCCCACGGTACGCGCATTCTAGACTGAGGCCCCGTTCATGTGAGTGTAGCGCTGAATGTTAGCTTATAGACGCTGTTAATCTCACTGTTTGCCGAAGTAGTTTACTATCAATATGCTCTGCTTAAGAAGCTTCCTTGCCCTGTTCTGCACTCAATCTGCTTAGCTGAGATGGCATGCCAAGGCCGATTAGTTGCTAAAATATCCTACCATATATTTATTGTGACGTAGATTGCCATGGTCTAGTAGCCAATCTGTTAGCTGAAATAGCTCTACACCGTTTTATACTCAATATTTGTTGTTGCGATGGCCTTCGATAGTTTGATGGCTGTGTGCTTGGCCTCATTGACTGCTGAAACAGCCTGCCATAATTTGGCACTCAAATCTGTTTGCTGAATTAGCTTTACATATATTTCGTTACTTAGATCTGCTCGTCCAAATATCTTGCCATAGCTTTAGACATCGACCTAGGTATTTTTTTCTGGACTTCATAAAAAAGCATATATGTTTTTCCTGTAATATCTAGTAGAAGAACTAATTTGTATGTCTAATAGATGGACATGACTTGGATAACTTCTGCTCAAAGATTTCTCCGCTGCATATGTCGAGGGGGTTGAAAACTTCATGAACTTTATCAGAGCTGAGTACGGTGGTCCGAAATCAGATGTGCTCTGCCCGTGTAGCAGTTGTATAAATTCAGTTACAAGACCCCAGTCAACTGTGCAAAATCATCTACACTTGTATGGGATGTCGGTCACATATACTAGGTGGGTTCATCATGGTGAAGCTATGAACGTCAATGTTATTGACTACGTGGAAGCAGCAGATCACCATCCTGATCTGCCTAATGCTCCGGTGGAAGAGGAGGAGGAGGTGGTGGTGGCGGAGCCAGTGAGTTTGACCAACATTGAAACAATGCTACGAAATGCTCGTGCATTCCGTGAACTTTCACCTGCAGAAGAAAAACGGTGGGCCCGCATGTTGGAACAATGCAACGTTGATGTCACCCCAGGAAATAAGCTGTCAGTATTCTCAGCTATGGTCACTGAGGGAGTCCGGGATTAGGGGTCTCCAGACAGCCGGACTATATCCTTTGGCCGGACTGTTGGACTATGAAGATACAAGATTAAAGACTTCGTCCCGTGTCCGGATGGGACTCTACTTGGCGTGGAAGGCAAGCTAGGCAGTACGGATATGGATATCTCCTCCTTTGTAACCGACCTTGTGTAACCCTAACCCTCTCCGGTGTCTATATAAACCGGAGGTTTTTAGTCTGTAGGACACAATAACACACAATCATACCATATGCTAGCTTCTAGGGTTTAGCCTCTCCGATCTCCTGGTAGATCAACTCTTGTAATACTCATATCATCAAGAATAAATCGAGCAAGACGTAGGGTTTTACCACCATCAAGAGGGCCCGAACCTGGGTAAAATATCGTGTCCCCTGCCTCCTGCTACCAGCCGCCTAGACGCACAGTTCGGGACCCCCTACCCGAGATCCGCCGGTTTTGACACCGACATTGGTGCTTTCATTGAGAGTTCCTCTGTGTCGTCGCCATTAGGCTTGATGGCTCCTTCTATCATCGATAGCGATGCAGTCCAAGGTGAGACTTTTCTCCCCGGACAGATCTTTGTGTTTGGTGGCTTCGCACTGCGGGCCAACTCGCTCGGCCATCTGGAGCAGATTGAAAGCTACGCCCCTGGCCATCAGGCCAGGTTTGGAAGCTTAAATTACACAGCCGATATCCGCGGAGACTTGATCTTCGACGGATTCGAGCCCCTTCCTTGTGCGCCACGCGGTCACGATGAGTACGATTTAGCTCTACCATCGGACCGTATTCAGGAGATCGCACCGGCAGCCGCTCCAAGCCTCAATTCGGAGCCAGTTGCGCCATCCATGGACGGGTGGATAGACCCCGTCACGGAGGCTGTATCCTCAACGGCGATCAAGCCGAATATTGACCTTACCCTTCACGAGAGCCGTGTTGCCAAACTGCCGGATCCTTCCCCGGCCACGGACTCCGAACTGCCTGCGCCCGTGCCAACCAAATCCGACTGGGTGCCAATCATGGAGTTCACCTCCGCGGATATCTTTCAGCACTCACCCTTTGGCGACATACTGAATTCATTAAAGTCTCTCTCCTTGTCAGGAGAGTCCTGGCCGAACTATGTCCGGCAGGATTGGGATGCGGATGACGAAGAAATTTGCCGCCCACCCACCACCCACTTAGTAGCCACTATCAATGACTCAACCGACATGCTCGACTTCGACTCCGAAGACATCGACGGTATGGACGACGATGCAGGAGACGAACAGCAACCACTGCCCACAGGGCACTGGACGCCCACTTCATCACATGACGTATACATGGTGGACACACCAAAAGAAAATGACGACGAGGAACGGAAGGACGCAACGAAGGGTTGTCCCCTCGAGAAGCAGTCAAAGCGGCGGTGTAAGCGCCTCTCCAAATCCCACCTTGGCAGAAAAAATGATCATATAGACCCAGCGTTAGAGCAGAGTGAACCATCGCCGGACCACGGCAACACGGAGAATCAAACCGAACAACCCGACTCTGTCAAAGATAATAGTCCGAACGACATCACACCGGACAGACACCCGGAGCAATAGAATGCCCGTCAAAGGCTTGTTGCCACCGCGAGGAGTCTAAAAAAGCAGAAGCAAAGGCTCAAGGCTGCGCAAGACACACTCAGAATCAGATGGAGTAAAGTACTCAACACAGCAGCGAAGTACGGCGGTAATCGCCCCACCAAGAGCTACCCGAAGCGGAAGTTGCTACCTGAATTCGATGAGGAGGCCTTAGATCCCCGGCAAGCAAAAATTAAAACGGCCATCTGGCCGGATAGACGACCTCACAGCCAACATAGAGCGGCAAACAATGCCGCACATAAGCCAATACGCGATCCACGCAAGGGCTCGCATCGAAAGGGCGACGCAACCTGATCCATCTATGGACCACGCAAGTGCGCTCCAGCATATGATGCAACACAACAAACATCCGAACAACGCGGTACACCCAGATACAGGGGTGTCGCACACCCCCTATGTTTCACCGATGAGGTGCTGGACCATGAATTTCCAGAGGGATTCAAACCCGTAAACATAGAGGCATACGATGGAACAATAGACCCTGGGGTCTGGATTGAGGACTATATCCTCCATATCCATATGGCTCGAGGAGATGATCTCCACGCCATTAAGATTTACCCCTCAAACTCAAAGGGCCAGCTCGGCACTGGCTTAAAAGCCTCCCCGAAAGCTCCATTGGAAGCTGGGAAGAGCTCAAAGACGCTTTTCGAGCAAATTTTCAAGGGACTTATGCCCGACCTCCGGATGCGGACGATTTAAGTCATATAACTCAACAGCCCGGAGAGTCAGCCCGAAAGCTTTGGAACAGGTTTCTTACTAAAAAGAACCAAATAGTTGACTGTCCGGACGCCGAAGCCTTGGCAGCTTTTAAACACAGCGTCCGAGACGAATGGCTTGCCAGACACCTCAGCCAAGAAAAGCCGAGAACAATGGCAGCATTAAACAAGCCTCATGACCTGCTTTTGCGCGGGCGAGGATAGGTGGCTAGCCCGATGCAGCACCAGTGACCCAAGTACATCCGAAGTTAGAGATGGAAACGGGAAATCACGACGCAGCAAAAATAATAAGCGCCGGAATAAAGAAGACAGCCCGAAGAGCATGGTGGTAAACACCGGATTCAGAAGCTCTCGGCCAGGTCAGCAAAAGCCGTCCTCTAAAGGCGCTAGAGATGAACTGTCCAGTCTAAACAAAATTCTGGACCAAATATGTCAGATCCATAGCACCCCCGATAAACCTGCAAATCATACCCACACAGAATGTTGGGTCTTCAAGCAGTCCGGCAAGCTCAACGCCGAACATAAGGGGCAGGATACACCAAGCAAAGACGAGGATGAGCCTCGCAAGCAAAGCACTGGGGAACAGAAGAAATTTCCACCAGAAGTCAAAACAGTAAACATGTTACACGTGATAAAGGGGAGAAACAAAGCGGCACTCCCAGATAAATATGCCCAAGGGCCTATCACCGCGGAGTTCTGCCACTGGCCGTCTCAACCGATCACCTTCGACCATCAGGATTACTCGGCAAGTATCCGGCGCGCAGGATGGGCTGCCTTGGTATTAGATCCAATAATTGACGGATACCACTTCACACGATGGTGGCAGCAGTCTAAACCTGATATATCAGGACACAATCCGCAAAATGGGGATAGACCCAACGAAAATTTGCCACAGCAATACTGCCTTTAGAGGAGTAACGCCAGGCCCAGGGGCTCATTGCACGGGCTCCCTGCTACTAGAGGTTATATTCGGCTTCCCCGACAACTTCCGTAGTGAAAATTTAACCTTCCACATTGCTCCGTACCAAAGTGGCTATCAAGCACTACTTGGACATGAAGCTTTCGCTCACTTTAACGCAATACCGCATTACTCTTCCCTCATGCTTAAGATGCCCGGTCCACGTGGCATCAATACAGTAAATGGAAATATTGAGCGATCCCTACGCGCCGAAGAGAGTGCGGTTGCCTTGGCAGACACACACTAAAAGGCCTGACCAACTTAAGCATTCGATAGGTCGTCAAGACCACGGACACAGTTAGACGAGTCTGGCTCAGCTATATGTAATTCATACAGGTTTGATAACCACACCCCTATTACAAATACAAGGGGCTCAACGCGCGCAGACAAGTGGCAATTTTTACTCATCTTGAACTATACATGGTTTCTTTAAACCTACCTTTTTGCACGACAACTTTTCACCTAAGTTCCTCTCTTTTACAGATGACCATCATGCTACACCCGTCCAGGATACGGCACAACGGAGGCACAGGCGCAGACGTGCAACCGGGACCCGTTCAAAGGATTCCTTTTAGATTAAGACCCTGTGTCAACCTTTTTTATTGTCTCTTGTTGATACACATCCCTCGGATTCTCAGTACAATTGAGAAGGATGCTGACGTCTTGGCATGTGGCCACGTCAGAATAATGCACGTACCTGGACACCAGGGGCTTCTTACAAAGGGCACTATTTAGGCCCGGTTTACACCGTAAAGACCGAATACCTTAGGGAGTGTTCGGCGTCGCGAGTTTGGCCTTATATACATCAGCTCCGAATCATGTCTTTGGTCAAATGTTGGGTTTGCCCGGCTCCTGTGTTTTGCTGCCTTACATTCCACTCTATCGGCTAAGGTGGCACTAGGAGAACTACTGTGATTGTGCCCTGGTTCATCCGGACGAGCACCTCGGTAGAGGAAGCCGAAAACTGACTGTCATGATATAGCGTGAGACTGGTCAACCACTCGATGACCTATCGGAATCTTAGAATTCCTCCGCCTTAACGAAGGGCCGTTTCCCGGCCAGGCATGTACGCACCCTGAATTCGGGTGAGTGCGGAGCCACCAGGGGCTATATAGTAGCCCCACTGTCAAACTCCTCTGGCTAAGTGAAAGTGTTAAAGCATTATAGTTCGGTTGCCTAGTTCGCTGCGCTATCACCTCCTTAATACGACCAAGACGTTGGATTAAGTGTGAACACGCGTCTTCTGCGAACACCCCAGCATTATATGCGTGGGGGCTGAAGTCGACGACTGCAATCTTTCAGGATATACATACGTAAACGGCCGCACAGGAGGCATCATATTACTTTCGGGTAAAAGTATAAATATAGCCTTGATAAATTTACTAAAACATTGTTTTTACAATGGGAATACATGTCACTCACACATAATATTCTTCGAGCACTGGGCCTCTATCAAACGAGCACCCTCAAGAACTTCTTAAAAATAGTGCTCGCCGGCCACTCGGCCTATGGCCGAACCCTGCGCCGCAACAGTGGTAGCATCCATCTCCGCCCAGTATGCTTTGACACGGGCAAGGGCCATCCGCGAGCCTTCTATGCACGCCGACCTCTTCATCGCATTGATGCGCGACACCGCACCAAGGAACTGCTGCATCAGGCTAAAATAGTTGTTCGGCTTTGGCCTTTCCGGCCACAGCTGATCCACGACAGACCTCATGACGAGTCCGGACAATCTATTGAGTTCGGCCCATTCGGCAAGCTGATTAGTTAGTGGAAGCGGACGCTTTGGAACGTTAAACTGCGATCAGAATAGCTTGTCCACTTCACGATCTGTTTGATCTCAGAAGTATTCGGCCACATCGACAACACTCGCCGTCAAATCCAGATATGCGTCTGCCGAACTCCACAGCCGATCCAAAGGGGCATACCGCGGATCTCCGAACTTCCTCCGCAGCAAAAAGGGCTTCCTAGCCACAATATCACCAGCTTCACGCAGCTCTTCCTTCTTTGCCCTCATGGCAGAGCGAGTGTCTTTGGCCGCCATCGTGGCCTTTTCGAGGCCCGTCGCCTTCGCTCGGTTTTCTTCTTCAAGGAACCGGCAACGGTCGGCAGTGTCTTTTTACTTTACATCCATCTTGGCCATTTTCTCTTTGCTCTTGCAATGCGCGGCCTTCTCGCCTCTCAACTCTTCGGCCGCCTTCAAAGCAGCCGCATTACTACTGCTTGCTTGTTCTTTGGCTCGGGCAAGTTCCGCCCGAAGGGCCTCCACGATGGCAGCTCCATCTGCAGTCACAACATATTAAAGATACTGGCATCAAGCTGCTCTTACTATGTGACATTGACCGGAAAAATATCACTTACCCTGTGCCTCGTCAAGCCTCTTGTTAACAAGCTCAATGTCGGCATCCGCCACATCCAGTTGCCACTTTAGTTTGGCAAACTCATTAGTCTGGCTAGCCACCGGAGCTTCCACTACCTGCACATTAAAGCGGTATGATTATTACCTGGGACTACGATCCTCTATTTTCCGCCGTTCTCGGCGACAACCAGAGTCTCAGGGGCTACTATCTACACAGGGCACACCTAAAAATGTGCGGTACCATCACAAATGTACATCATTTTACGTACCTCAAAGCCCGTCAGTAGACTCATAAAGGCGTCATGCAACCCACTTTCGGCGGATGAAATCCTTTCCATTACCGTACCCATCAACGTATGGTGTTCTTCCGAGATGGTCGCCCGCCTTAGCAGATCCCTCAGTGCGTCCGACCGCATACCAGACGGCGCCGAACTCTTTTGTTTGCTCTCTTCAAGAGCTGGATGCTGGGGACTTCAGGTGACTATAGGATTATCTTCTGGCCTCACCGGATCCGGAGAGGCCCTCCGTGACGACACTTCAAGGTCGCCCGCTTCTTGAGCGGGGGAGTCCGGGGAGGCATTTCACTCTCCATCATCTCCGGAAGAAGGTCCCCTGAAGACGAGCTCCGTTGAGAAGGGCTAAGATCCGAACTGTGAGATAAACGCTTCGGTTATTTTCCTCGAAAGTAAGGTAGAATATCTTTGCTATTAAGTATTTTTGATCACTTACGGCTCGTTAGAGGGCTGATCCCCGCGCGGACTTTGTGTGGCAAAAGCACCCTCCAAGGCAGGACCCTCTGGTGGAGACTTCTTCTCCCGTTTGGAAGCCTTGGTTTCCGGATCTTCAGAGGCAGTCCTCTTCCTTCCCCGAAGCGAGAGAAGGTCAGATTCTTCCCCTTGGTTATCCTCCTTCACGGAGGCGCTCATTCCCTCGGTTGGAATTGGTAGCGATGGGGGCCCGCTTTCGCCCTCATTATTCCCCCCTTTATCTTCCTTTGAGGGCTCCGGGCAAGGTGCTAGCTCGAGCATCTTTTCCAGTACCGGATTGTCCAAACCCTCAGGAAGGGGGCCGAACACCGAATCATCTTCGCCTTTGTTAGCCAGTCCTGGTCAAAGAGCGATTTCTCAGAATGACGTCATGATAAATGAAAGACGGTGTGTTCGGCTAGAGGATTACTTACTTGGTCGGCGGTACGGTTGCTGCTCAGGCCCACGTCCTCGGTAGTATCCGGACACTCTATTTGGGGTCCGAAGAATGATTTATAAATCTCTTCGTGCGTCAGGTCGAGGAAATTATAAATAGTGCGCGATCCTTCTGGGTTGAACTCCCACATGCGAAGGGGCCGGCGTTTGCAAGCTAGACTCAATGAACCAGCATGACTTGCACCACCATAACCAGACTGAAATCTCCTTCGAAGAGATCTTGAATGTGGCTCTGCAGTATAGGCACGTCCTTGGCTGGACCTCAGCTCAGCCCTCTGCTAATCCATGACATCAGTTGTGGTGGAGGGCCCGACCGGAAAGCAGGGGCAGCCACCCACTTGGCACTTCTGGGAGCTGTGATGTAAAACCACTCCCGTTGCCATAATCCGGACACCTCTGGAAAGGAACCCTTTGGCCATGGAGCTCCAGCGATCCTTCTTATTAATGTGCCTCTGCACGCTACATGCTGCCCCTCGACCATCTTCGGCTTCACGTCAAAGGTCTTGAGCCACAGGCCAAAGAGAGGGGGAATGCGGAGGAAGGCCTCACATATGACAATAAATGCTGAGATGTGGAGAAAGGAGTCCGGGGCTAGACCGTGGAAATCTAGCCCGTAATAGAACATCAAACCCCTAACGAAGGGATCCAGAGTGAGGCCTAGACCTCGGAGGAAGTGGGAGATGAACACAACGTTCTCGTTGGGTTCGGGAGTAGGGACGACCTGCCCTCGGGCAGGCAGCCGATGTGAAACCTCGGCGGTCAGGTATCTGGCCTCCCTCAACTTCTTGATATCCTCTTCCGTAACGGAGGAGGGCATCCATCGGCCTTGAAGGCTAGATCCGGACATGATTGAAGGTCCGAAGCACCTGACCTGGCCTTTGGGTGTTAGAACTCGAGGCGGGGGAAGGATTCGATTGAGCACGGGAGGGAAAAAAGTAAAAGCCTTGTCCCTTTATAAAGAGGGTGAATATCAAGCGTCCTCCTAGTGGTCGTTTGGGACTTGCCTAAAATCTAGGAGTCCTAGGCATGGTTGGGCTACCCACGACCGTATTGATGAGAATACAGTAATTAGGGGAACACGATCTCTGCTTTGACAAGACGTGTCAAAAAACCGCCTCGCATTATGTGTGGAGCTGGTTGAAGAAATACAGTTCGAATGATCACCGAGCCATGGCCTGATGTCATGTTGCCAAAATGCGTCAGCAGATTAGATTTGTGGAAATATTATTCTCTCTGCGGAGGTATGTGGAACTTGTTTTGCAGGGTCGGACACTATCCTTTTATTTAAACTCTTCTGTGGTATATCCGGAGGAGGAACCCGCCTTGCAATGCCGAAGACAACACTGTGCGCCAGACTCATCGTCATTGAAGCCTGGTTCAGGGGCTACTGAGGGAGTCCGGGATTAGGGGTCTCCGGACAGCCGGACTATATCCTTTGGCCGGATTGTTGGACTATGAAGATACAAGATTGAAGACTTCGTCCCGTGTCTGGATGGGACTCTACTTGGCGTGGAAGGCAAGCTAGGTAGTACGGATATGGATATCTCCTCCTTTGTAACCGACCTTGTGTAAACCTAACCCTCTCCGGTGTCTATATAAACCGGAGGGTTTTAGTCCGTAGGACACAATAACACACAATCATACCATAGGCTAGCTTCTAGGGTTTAGCCTCTCCGATCTCGTGGTAGATCAACTCTTGTAATACTCATATCATCAAGAATAAATCGAGCAGGACGTAGGGTTTTACCTCCATCAAGAGGGCCCAAATCTGGGTAAAACATCATGTCCCCTGCCTCCTGTTACCATCCGCCTAGACGCACAGTTCGGGACCCCCTACCCGAGATCCGCCGGTTTTGACACCGACAGTCACCTTTCTTCAGGTGAAGACATCTAAGCGGATGACCAAAAAATCATTCGATGCGATATTGGCTGCTTTCCGTGAATCTTTCCCAGATGCGTCTGAGCTGCCACACACCTACAGTAAAATGAAGAATTTCTATCGTGCAGTTGGAATTGGATATGATATGATCCATGTTTGTAAGAATAATTGTGTTTTGTTCCGGAAGGATTATGTGTCACACCCTAGCTAGTCCATGCATTAGAGTGTGCATCATGTTTATTTTTCATCAGAAACTTGAAATGGGGAAGGCAGAACCCCCAGCACCCCTCTTGAAATCAACTAGGGTTTACTAAAAATAATTTCAATGAACCTGAAATGCCCTTCTAAAATGTTCACCCTCTTTGCCTTGGGTTAGAACCTCTGGCAAAATAGGTGCACAATTTTCTAGGTCAACAAAAGGTCACTGGATTAAATCATATGTATGTTGCCTTTGGACATTTAAATGCTAATAAATATTTTAAATGTTCAAATAATTCTGGAATTAAGTCTGGGCTGTTAGGAATAATCCCAACAGAGCCCACAATTATTTTCAGGATTTTAGAAAGTGCCTAGGTATTTTAAATAAAGCCCTAAAGCTACAGAAAAAATAGAAAAGAAAACAAAAAAAACAGAAAAACTTACCTGGCGCCACCTACCGGGCCCACCTGCCGGCCCAGCCACCCCGCCAGCGAGCAGCTTGGCTTGGCCAAGCAGGTAGGTGCTCGACGGCGAGCACCGCATGCGCGCCACGCAGCTGCCGCCGCCTCGCCGCTCCCCTCGTCGACCTGTCAACGTGGGACGAACTCCCTTGCATCCCCCGACCTCGCAGACACCGCACTTTCCCCCTGGTCCCTCTCCATCGCTCTTCCTCCGCCATGGCTGACGCTGCCGTGCTCGCGCCACCGTGAAACCGCGTCCACCGTCGTCCCCCTGTTGCACCACCGTGTCCATCCTCTCCGCCATCGTCGACTCCGTCGAGTAGCTGAGCCCCGAGCGCTCACACGCTCTGCAACATCTTCTTCGACCTCATCTTCACCGAGCATCGCCGGAGATCCCTTTCGACGTCGCCGCCGCATCGACTCGTCCCCGACCGCGCCGTCTGCCTCTACGTGATCGCCGTGAGCTGCTGCACCTCCCCATCCTCCCCGTTCTTCTTCTCGTGCACCACAACAAGCACACGAAGCTCACCCGCACGCGCCACCGTGGAGCTCGTCGCCGACGTGTCTCCGGCCAAACACCGGCCACGCCACCTAGTCTAACAACTTCAGTGCATCCCCAGGGGCACAACGCACCTCACCACACGCCTCGCCGTGCCTCGTAGCCTCGGGCTCACTTTCGCCCGACTCCAGCGACCGCAAGGCTCGTCGCTGGCGACGTTTCCGGCCACCCCGAGCCCAACCACCACCACCAAATGCCGCGGTTCGTTCCCAGCTACCCGTAGCTGCTCTCCGCGCATCAATTGGTGCCCTGTGGGCGATTTCCGCAGCGCGCCACCGCGTCTGGCCTCGCCGGCGGCTAAACGCCGGCAGGTTTTGACCCGCTGACCGGCGAGGTTGACCTGCTGACGTGGGTTGACCTCCCCCCTCTCTCTCACCGACATGCGGGCCCCGCCCGACTAATTACTCTGTTAGTGCTAACTAAATAGGTTAGTTAATTAGTATAGTCACTGACTAGTGGGCCCTGCCAGTCAATTAGGCTAACTAAACATAGTTAGTGCACAGAGACACTGACCAATGGACCCCACCAGTCAGGTTTGACCTAGACTGGCGCCTTTGACCTGCTAACGTCCAACTAACGCATTGCTGACGCAGTAATTGATTTTCTGGATTTATTCTTATTCAGGAAATTCCAGAAAATAGTTCAAACTTCAAAAATTCATAGAAATTCAACCATAGCTCCAAATGAGATAAATTATATATGAAAAATTATCAGAAAAATTCAATCTATCCATCTGTAATGGTTTCATGCATGGAAAAACAAGTTTACCTTGTTGTTTAAGCAGAATAAGGAAATGCACTATAAATGCCATGTTTAATGAGCTCATATTTGAATCTTTGATTCAAATGGGTTCATCCCTTCCTATTTTAGCTTGCATTAGGCCAAGACACAATCATATTGCCATGTCATAGCATGCATCATATTGTTGCATATCGTCATGTGTTGATTGTGTTCCTATGTGTTCTTCGTGGTAGGTTCTGCCTCCGAGGATATTCTCGAGTATCCAACTGAAGGGCAGTATCCCGTTACCACTCTATCAGGCAAGCAACCATTGATCATTCCGATACAACCCATGTTCTCGCTCCTGCTCTTGTTTACTTCATTAAGACATCGCGATTCAAGCTGCTGTGTGCTACGGTAGTTGAACCCTTATCCTCTGCATGACCTGTCATTGCCACAGTAACTAGATGAAACCCACTAGCATGTGTAGGAGTTGATTGAGCCATGTATGTGATTCCTACCTTGCTATGCTTGCTATGCTTAGAGTTGAGTCAGGTCTGGTTCATCTGGGTGATGAGCTAGAGTGAAATGCTTATGTCGGTAATATGAGGGATGTATTGAACATGTTTTGGTAAAGGTATCGATGAGAGGCCATGTAGGAGTACATGGTGGGTTGTTTCATTGAGGCCGTCCATAAGAACTGAGATCTGTATGTGTGATTTAAGATGCAGTTACTACCGTATATTGGGCCCGAAACCAATGGACCCTCTCGGCTTCTTAATCACCCTAGTACTCTGTCTAGGAGTTGCAATTAGTTTCTGGTGTTTGTAGGTTATGTGTTGGCGGCCGTGCGTAGCGCTGACCCTAGGGGTGGGCTATGTTGCGGTAGATACACCGTGGCAGGGTGTACCGAGTCACCCATTTGGTGTCTCGGGAACCCTGTTCACATCGTTCGAGGCCGTATGTGGAAACCTCGGCCGGACTCCCTGCGGATGGAACCTGGATAGGCGATAAACCTGGACTAGAGACTTAAGTGTTTAGGTAGGCCGTGGCCGACACCCTCGCTGGGCTTCCGCTTGAAGGTTGCCGAGTACATGTCGTGTAAACGGCGGTAAGTGGTGAAAGCGTGTATGACGAAGTACACCCCTGCAGGGTATAAACTATTCGAATAGCCGCGTCCGCGGTAAAGGACTACTTGGTTGCCTATACAGTTCATAGACAAGTTAATGGATACTACTAAAAGACTCAAGATAAGTGTGAGTACCGAGGATGGCCCTCTCGTAGGATGACGAGGGAGGATCCCCGGTGGAGTATTGTGTTGGTGAGTAGTGGACTCGTGTGCGAAAACTATTTTTACTGGTGAAGTTCTGTAGGATAGCTTAGCCAAGAGTTAAAGCTGGCTTGCTGCATCAACCCCACCGCCTTCTTGAGAATAAGCATGTATAGTAGGTTCTGATGTAAGACTTGCTGAGTACCTTTGTACTCATGTTTGCTTATTTATTGTTTTCAGACGACAACACTGCCCCCTCCGATGGGTTTTATGTAGACCTTGACGTCGATGAGTGACTAGCCACCCAGGTGGTGATCCTGGCCATGGAGGGCCCTATGTAGATAGACAGGCTCGAGAAGCCTTCTTTCTTTCTAGAGTCTGTACTCAGACTAGTTGCTTCCGCATGTGCTTGTATGTTTGTATGACTTGAGTGTCGGGTCATGTGACCCCTATCTGTATGAACATGTTATGTATGGCTCCCTGGAGCCTTTAAATAAAGTACTTGAGTTGTAGAGTTTTGTTGTGATGCCATGTTGTATGTACTCATATCGGGCATATTGTGTGTATGATTGAAATGCTTGGTATGAGTGGGATCCGACAATCTAGTTGTTTATCCTTGGCAGCCTTTTTTTATGGGTAAATGTAGTCTAGTGCTCCTCGAGCCATAGTAGTCCGCTACAGCCCGGTTCACCGGAGTCCTGCTAGCCCAGCACTACTGTTCAGGACACTTGACTGGCCGGCATGTGTTTCACTTCGTTCCTATGTTTGTCCCTTCGGGGAAATGTCACACGGTGATTTCCGGAGTCCTGCCTAGCCTGCTACAGCCCGGGTTCCCCGGAGTCCTGTTAGCCCAGTGCTACAGCCCGGAATCACTCGCTGATGACCGACATGCTCGATGTGATTCATGTATGCCTGTCTCCATAAGTCTGTGCCGCTTTGGGTTCACGACTAGCCATGTCGGCCCGGGTTCTCTGTCATATGGATGCTAGCGACACTATCATATAAGTGAGCCAAAAGGCGCAAACGGTCCCGGGCCATGGTAAGGCGACACCCGTGGGGTACCGTGCGTGAGGCCACAAAGTGATATGAGGTGTTACCGGCTAGATCGATGTGACTCGGAATCGGGGTCCTGACATTGTTGGCATCAGAGCCGGACTGCCTATAGGTTCGTTGAGCCAAACTGGTCGATGTCGAGTTTAGAAATGCTCTAGTTATATGTAGGGGAATTGATTGTGGGAGGGAACGTAAGGTTCTTTTACTCCTTTGCCTATGCCTCTGATCTGAGTCATTCTCTCCTCATTCAACGTGGGTTAAGGACTAGGCTCTCTTCCTCTATCAGGTTCACGTGTTACTAATCCGTAGTAGCTTATAGGATTGTTGTTACAAGTCCCAGTTCAGTTTCCACTATTCTTAGTATGTTGCTAATTGAATCAGAACCTTGATATGATGTTGTTGAGTGGTATTGTGAACTGTTGTGGATGTCTCAAATCTTTTTCTGAGCATTTACAACCGTTATGCTGTCCAATTTTCCCTAGAAATTCTAATGTCTTTGCATTGTGGTTGTGCTTTCAGATGGCCAACCGTCCTCAAAACCAAGTGGTTCGCCTGACCAGGTGCCTTGACGTGCCCGGTCATACTGCTATGTTAGTCCGGGTCATGATCGAGACAGGTTACCGTTGGTATCCCGAATACACTGTCGAAGAGCAATTCCGCGACTTTAACCAAAGCTAGTATTTCTGCACCGTCAGGATATTTCCTTCTTATCCTGGATCTACCGAGCCCCTTCACTGTTCCTATGGACTCGGGGTTACCGTTGAGATGGCTGTGTAGGATGCTGCCTATTCCATGATGACCATCATGCGAGTCCGGACTGGCCTGCTTCGGAACACCGACTTCCGTTACATGCCAGCTTCACTTCCGGGAGCGCAAGGGTATCTTCAGGCCATCTATGCTGACTCCACTCAGGAGGACTCATTAACTCGTACCACTGCCGAGATGCTCGAAGATAAGGACCGAGAGAATCGGGCCTTGAGGTTGGAGCTTTTCAATACCTGTGCTGATCATTGGGCCACATTGACTCGGTTTGCACCTGCGGTGCAAGCTGGATGTATGGATACAAGGGATCTGTATCCTATGAGATCAGCTCTGCCAGACATGGTGGATTGGCTTGATGTGGGAGGCATCACCCACCCCGTGGTCCCCGCAGGCCACCGTTAGTTGGTCCAAGACCTCATCCTAGCCCCTATGGTCCACAGGCTCCTCAGGACCGTCTGTTTCCGGATGGTCACGTTGAACTTCCAGGCTATGGAGGTGACTTCTATGAGGACTACTACGGAGCTGTCTGAGTTAGTAGTAATACCACTAGTATTGTAGTAGTTGTATCTCCACTGTCCTGCGTGACTTGTGGAATATGACTTGGCGTGTAATCGATTCCTGAGGTGTAGACAAATAATGTATAGGAGCTTGGAATGCCTCCGATGAGATGTAACGTCTTTCATCATAGTTGTACTATAGCCTGGGCTTGTACTAAACTATGTATGATGTGTATGACCGTTGGTATATATATGGCAGTTTTATATTACCATGACATATGGATGAACATCTCTGCATTCCATGTTATCCATTACATTCTGCACTTCCTTGCTAAGTTCGAGCCATCCTTGTCTAAACCGTTGTCTTGTTTTCTCCTAGGATGGTCAACACCCGCGGCAACCCTGCTGTCCCAGAGCAGGGGGAAGCCAGTGCAGCTAGAGGTGAAAATCTGCCTCACCCGCCTTCTCTGGCCGAAGTGATGCTAGAGGCGGAAAGAAACAAGCGTGAGACTAACTGCCTGCTGGAGCGGATTGAGCAGAACACTGCACACCACCCGCGAAATGACTTGGTGTCAATCAATGACTTTATCAAGCTGTACCCACCAAAGTTCAACCATTCCGTCGAGCCCCTCGACGCGGATGAATGGCTTCGCAGCATCACCCACAAGCTACGTTCTGCCAACGTAGCCGAAGCTGAGAAGGTTACTTATGCTGCCTATCACCTCGAAGGCCCTGCTAGCCTTTGGTGGGAAAACTTCGAAGCTATGCGCCCGGTCGGTCAAATCACTACTTGGGCTAAATTCAGTGAGGCTTTCCGTGAGCATCACATTCTGGAAGGTCTCACGGATCGCAAGAGGGAGGAGTTCTGCAACTTCACCCAAGGAAGACTGACCGTGGATGCTTATAGTCGTGAATTTGGGAATCTGGCACGTTATGCTCCTGAAGAGGTATCTACTGACGCTAAGAAGCAGGCAAGGTTCCGCAAGGGACTTAGCCCTGAGCTTCGCCGCGATCTCCGTCTGCACGAGTGCACATCCTTTCAGAAGTTTTTCAATAAAGCCATCAGTGCTGAGACATGCCAGACTGATTATGACGCTTCACACAAGCATTGCCGTGATTTTGGCTCTTCATCCGGCTCTGGGGCTCAGAAGCGCCGGGTGTGGATTCCAAGCACGGCACTGCCACCCAAGTTCATTCCGAGGCCATCCTTTGAGGCGCCTCGTCCCAACCAACAATTTGCACCGCCCAAGCCCTATGGTGGCCCCGCTGCTAATGCTGCTCCACGCCCCAATGTGGTGACATGCTTCAAGTGTGGAGAGCCGGGTCACTAGAGCCGAGAGTGTCCCCAGAACAACAACCCCAATCAAACTGGAAAGTCCGTTGGCCGTGGTAAGCCAGTGGGGAAGACTTTCTACGCCAAGCCAGCCACCACTGCACGTGGCCATGTCAATTATGTTTCAGCCGAGGAGGCTCATGAGGATCCTAACGTCGTCCTTGGTACGCTCCTTGTTAACTGCAATCCGGCATCTGTTCTTTTTGATACTGGAGCATCTCATTCATTCATATCCGAGAACTATGCTCGATTGCATAACACGACATTCTGCGACATGCCCACTTCCATGGTAATTCAAACTCCGGGTTCCAAATGGCAAACTTCTAGAGTAAGCCATGGGAACGAAATTCTTGTCGATAGACTTGTCTGCCTTGCATCCTTAATAGCTCTCAAGTCCTCCGACATAAATATCATCTTGGGTATGGACTGGATGTCAGCTCATTATGCTAAGATCGATTGTGCCACTAGAACCGTTCAACTTACCCACCCCTCGGGCAAGACAGTTAATGTCTTAACTCGAGTGGCCAAGCGCCAACTTTACTCCCTAAATGCCAACCCCCTTCCAGACCTTGAAGATGTTCCGGTAGTCCGAGACTTTCCGGATGTCTTTCCAGAAGAACTGCCAGGTGTTCCACCTGACAGGGATGTCGAGTTTGTGATAGACCTTGTTCCAGGAACCGTTCCAATTTCTAGAAGACCTTACAAGATGGCACCCCTAGAACTAGCCGAGCTTAAGAACCAACTCGATGAGTCCTTGAACAAGGGTTTCATCCGTCCTAGTTCCTCTCCTTGGGCTTGCCCTGTCCTCTTCGTTAAGAAGAAGGATGGAACGGATCGAATGGTTGTGGATTACCGACCTGTCAACTTGGTCACCATCAAGAATAAATATCCGCTTCCCAGGATCAACGATCTGTATGATCAGCTCGCTGGATCCTCAGTCTTCTCCAAGATGGATTTGAGGTTGGGTTACCATCAAATCAAAATCAGAAACGGGGACATTCCCAAAACGACCTTTGTTACTCGTTATGGCCAATACGAGTACACCGTCATGTCCTTCGGTTTAACCAATGCCCCGGCTACCTTCTCTCGGTTAATGAACTCGGTCTTCATGGAGTACTTGGATAAATTTGTCGTAGTATACCTCGATGACATACTCATCTACTCCAAGAATGAAGAGGAACATGCCGTACATCTAAGGCTGGTATTGATGAAACTTCGAGAGCATCGCCTTTATGCCAAATTCTCCAAGTGTGAATTTTGGTTGCCAGAAGTGACCTATCTAGGCCATGTAATCTCTAGTAAGGGTATTGCTGTCAATCCCGAGCGAGTTCAAGCCGTCCTTGATTGGACTCCACCTGAGACGGTCAAGCAAGTTCGGAGCTTCCTTGGCTTAGCGAGCTATTGCCGCCACTTCATCGAAAATTTCTCCAAGGTTGCTAAACCTCTAACTGAACTCCTCAAGAAATATAAAAAGTTCGAGTGGACTCCACAGTGCGAGATCAGTTTTCAAGAACTGAAAAGACGCCTGACATCTGCCCCCGTACTGGTACCACCAGACTTCTCGAAGGACTTTATTATCTATTGCGACGCCTCGCGACAAGGACTAGGTTGCATACTCATGCAAGATCGTCAGGTAATTGCCTATGCTTCATGGCAATTATACCCACATGAGGAAAATTATCCTACACATGATCTAGAGCTTGCAGCTGTAGTCCATGCACTTAAAACCTGGCGACATTACCTTCTCGGTAATCGTTGCGAGATCTTCACCGATCACCAAAGTTTGAAGTATATCTTCACCCAACCAGATTTGAATCTCAGGCTACGACGTTGGGTCGAGTTGATCTCGGACTACGACTTAGGAATAACTTACACCCCGGGCAAAGCCAATGTCATGGCTGATGCGCTAAGCCGTAAGTCCTATTGTAACAACCTGATGTTACAACAAAGTCAACCACTTCTCCATGAGGAATTTCGTAAGCTAAACCTTCACATTGTTCCTCGAGGATTCCTATCCACCCTGGTGGCGGAACCTACCCTTACGGATCAGATCATCAAGGCACAGAAGGTAGATCCGGGAATCTCCCGTATTAAGAGAAACATTAAGAAAGGAGTCGCGAATTGTTTCTCCATTGATGATCAAGGTGTCGTATACTTTGGGAATCGCCTAGTGGTTCCAAAGGCGCGAAACCTGAGGCGACTGATCCTTAAGGAAGCTCATGAATCCCCTCTCACCATTCATCCCGATAGTACCAAAATGTATCAAGACCTACGCCAGAGGTTTTGGTGGACTAGGATGAAGAGAGAAATCGCTCAATACATTGCTAATTGCGACGTTTGTCGTCGTGTTAAAGCAGAGCATCAACGGCCTGCTGGCACCCTTCAACCTTTGGCTATTCCTGAATGGAAATGGTATAAATCAGTATGGATTTCATCACTGGGTTTCCCAGGACCAAGAGAGGGAATAATGCCATCTTCGTTGTGATCAACCGACTTTCCAAAGTAGCCGACTTTCTACCTGTTCGTGAGAGTATCACCGCTAGCCAGCTAGCTGAGTTATACATCTCCCGAATAGTGTCTCTTCATGGTGTTCCATTGGAAATTAACTCAGACCGTGGGAGTCTCTTCACCTCTCGATTTTGGGAAAGTTTCCAAAATTCTATGGGAACTCGTCTCTCCTTTAGTACCGCCTTCCATCCCCAATCAAGTGGTCAAGTAGAGCGAGTCAATCAAATTCTGGAAGATATGCTCCGAGCTTCTGTTATCTCGTTCGGAATGAGTTGGGAGAAATGCCTTCCATTCGCGGAGTTTGCTTATAACAATAGTTATCAAGCTAGCTTGGGCAAAGCTCCTTTCGAAGTTCTTTATGGACGAAAATGCCGAACACCTCTTAACTGGTCAGAAACCGGGGAAAGACAACTCTTTGGCCCGGATATGATTCAGGAAGCAGAAGAGCAGGTTCGCATTATTCGTGAGAAATTGAAAACAGCCCAATCTCGTCAAAAGAGTCAATATGATCGTAAACATAAGCCTATGACTTATGAAGTCAACGAGAAGGCTTACCTTCGGGTTACCCCGTTAAAGGGAACCCATCGTTTCGGTATCAAAGGCAAATTGGCTCCTCGTTACATTGGACCCTTTCGCATTCTTGCTAAACGAGGAGAAGTTGCCTACCAATTGGAACTACCTCCGCATCTTTCCAGAGTTCACGATGTCTTCCACGTTTCACAACTCAGGCGTTGCTTCGTGGATCCTATCCGTGGAGTGGACCACGAAACGCTTGATCTACAAGATAACCTCTCTTATCGGGAGTATCCCATTCGTATCCTTGATCAAGCCGAGCGTACCACTCGACGTCATAATATCAAGTTTCTCAAGGTTCAATGGTCACATCATTCCGAGGAAGAAGCCACTTGGGAAAGGGAGGATCGTCTTCGACTCGAGTACCCCACCTTCTTCCCAGAGGATCCTAAATCTCGGGACGAGATTCTTTTGAGTAGGGGTGAGTGGTCACACCCTAGCTAGTCCATGCATTAGAGTGTGCATCATGTTTATTTTTCATCAGAAACTTGAAATGGGGAAGGTAGAACCCCCAGCACCCCTCTTGAAATCAACTAGGGTTTACTAAAAATAATTTCAATGAACTTGAAATGCCCTTCTAAAATGTTCACCCTCTTTGCCTTGGGTTAGAACCTCTGGCAAAATAGGTTCACAATTTTCTAGGTCAACAAAAGGTCACTGGATTAAATCATATGTATGTTGCCTTTGGACATTTAAATGCTAATAAATATTTTAAATGTTCAAATAATTCTGGAATTAACTCAGGGCTGTTAGGAATAATCCCAACAGAGCCCACAATTATTTTCAGGATTTTAGAAAGTGCCTAGGTATTTTAAATAAAGCCCTAAAGCTACAGAAAAAAATAGAAAAGAAAAAAAACAGAAAAACTTACCTGGCGCCACCTACCAGGCCCACCTGCCGGCCCAGCCCAGCCACCCCGCCAGCGAGTAGCTTGGCTTGGCCAAGCAGGCAGGTGCTCGATGGCGAGCACCGCATGCGCGCCACGCAGCTGCCGCCGCCTCGCCGCTCCCCTCGTCGACCTATCGACGTGGGACGAACTCCCTTGCATCCCCCGACCTCGCAGACACCGCACTTTCCCCCTGGTCCCTCTCCATCACTCTTCCTCCGCCATGGCCGACGCTGCCGTGCTCGCGCCACCATGAAACCGCGTCCACCGTCATCCCCGTGTTGCACCACCGTGTCCATCCTCTCCGCCATCGTCGACTCCGTCGAGCAGCTAAGCCCCGAGCGCTCACACGCTCTGCAACGTCTTCTTCGACCTCATCTTCACCGAGCATCGCCGGAGATCCCTTTCGATGTCGCCGCCGCATCGACTCGTCCCCGACCGCGCCGTCTGCCTCTACGTGATCGCCGTGAGCTGCTGCACCTCCCCATCCTCCCTGTTCTTCTTCTCGTGCACCACAACAAGCACACGAATCTCACCCGCACGCGCCACCGTGGAGCTCGTCGCCAACGTGTCTCCGGCCAAACACCGGCCATGCCACCTAGTCTAACTACTTCACTGCATCCCTAGGGGCACAACGCACCTCACCACACGCCTCGCCGTGCCCCGTAGCCTCGGGCTCACTTTCGCCCGACTCCGGCGACCGCAAGGCTCGTCGCCGGCGACGTTTCCGGCCACCCCGAGCCCAACCACCACCACCAAACTCCGCGGTTCGTTCCCAGCTACCCGTAGCTGCTCTCCGCGCATCAATTGGTGCCCTGTGGGCGATTTCCGCAGCGCGCCACCGCGTCTGGCCTTGCCGGCGGCTAAACGCCGGCAGGTTTTGACCCGCTGACCGGCGAGGTTGACCTGCTGACGTGGGTTGACCTCCCCCTCTCTCTCACCGACATGCGGGCCCCGCCCGACTAATTACTCCGTTAGTGCTAACTAAATAGGTTAGTTAATTAGTATAGTCACTGACTAGTGGGCCCTGCCAGTCAATTAAGCTAACTAAACGTAGTTAGTGCACAAAGACACTGACCAGTGGACCCCACCAGTCAGGTTTGACCTGGACTGGCGCCTTTGACCTGCTGACGTCACCCTGACGCAGTGCTGACGCAGTAATTGATTTTCTGGATTTATTCTTATTCAGGAAATTCCAGAAAATAGTTCAAACTTCAAAAATTCATAGAAATTCAACCATAGCTCCAAATGAGATAAATTATATATGAAAAATTATCAGAAAAAATCAATCTATCCATCTGTAATGGTTTCATGCATGACAAAACAAGTTTACCTTGCTGTTTAAGAAGAATAAGGAAATGCACTATAAATGCCATGTTTAATGAGCTAATATTTGAATCTTTGATTCAAATGGGTTCATCCTTTCCTATTGTAGCTTGCATTAGGCCAAGACACAATCATATTGCCATGTCATAGCATGCATCATATTGTTGCATATCGTCATCTGTTGATTGTGTTCCAATGTGTTCTTCGTGGTAGGTTCTGCCTCCGAGGATATTCACGAGTATCCAACTGAAGGGCAGTATCCCGTTACCACTCCATCAGGCAAGCAACCATTGATCATTCCGATACAACCCATGTTCTCGCTCCTGCTCTTGTTTACTGCATTAAGACATCGCGATTCAAGCTGCTGTGTGCTATGGTAGTTGAACCCTTATCCTCTGCATGACCTGTCATTGCCACAGTAACTAGATGAAACCCACTAGCATGTGTAGGCGTTGATTGAGCCATGTATGTGATTCCTACCTTGCTATGCCTGCTATGCTTAGAGTTGAGTCAGGTCTGGTTCATCTGGGTGATGAGCTAGAGTGAAATGCTTATGTCGGTAATATGAGGGATGTATTGAACATGTTTTGATAAAGGTATCGATGAGAGGCCATGTAGGAGTACATGGTGGGTTGTTTCATTGAGGCCGTCCATAAGAACTGAGATCTGTATGTGTGATTTAAGATGCAGTTACTACCGTACATTGGGCCCGAAACCAATGGACCCTCTCGTCTTCTTAATCACCCTAGTACTCTGTCCAGGAGTTGCAATTAGTTTCTGGTGTTTGTAGGTTATGTGTTGGCGGCCGTGCGTAGCGCTGACCCTAGGGGTGGGCTATGTTGCGGTAGATACACCGTGGCACGGTGTACCGAGTCACCCGTTTGGTGTCTCGGGAACCCTGTTCACATCGTTCGGGGCCGTATGTGGAAACCTCGGCTGGACTCCCTGCGGATGGAACCTGGATAGGCGATAAACCTGGACTAGAGACTTAAGTGTTTAGGTAGGCCGTGGCCGACACCCTCGCTGGGCTTCCGCTTGAAGGTTGCTGAGTACATGTCGTGTAAACGGCGGTAAGTGGTGAAAGCATGTATGACGAAGTACACCCCTGCAGGGTATAAACTATTCGAATAGCCGTGTCCGTAGTAAAGGACTACTTGCTTGCTTATACAGTTCATAGACAAGTTAATGGATACTACTAAAAGACTCAAGATAAGTGTGAGTACCGAGGATGGCCCTCTCGTAGGATGACGAGGGAGGATCCCCGGTGGAGTATTGTGTTGGTGAGTAGTGGACTCGTGTGTGAAAACTATTTTTACTGGTGAAGTTCTGTAGGATAGCTTAGCCAAGAGTCAAAGCTGGCTTGCTGCATCAACCCCACCGCCTTCTTGAGAATAAGCATGTATAGTAGGTTCTGATGTAAGACTTGCTGAGTACCTTTGTACTCATGTTTGCTTATTTATTGTTTTCAGACGACAACACTGCCCCCTCCGATGGGTTTTATGTAGACCTTGACGTCGACGAGTGACTAGCCACCCAGGTGGTGATCCTGGCCATGGAGGGCCCTATGTAGATAGACAGGCTCGAGAAGCCTTCTTTCTTTCTAGAGTCTGTACTCAGACTAGTTGCTTCCGCATGTGCTTGTATGTTTGTATGACTTGAGTGTCGGGTCATGTGACCCCTATCTGTATGAACATGTTATGTATGGCTCCCTGGAGCCTTTAAATAAAGTACTTGAGTTGTAGAGTTTTGTTGTGATTCCATGTTGTATGTACTCATATCGGGCATATTGTGTGTATGATTGAAATGCTTGGTATGAGTGGGATCCGACAATCTAGTTGTTTATCCTTGGCAGCCTTTTTTTATGGGTAAATGTAGTCTAGTGCTCCTCGAGCCATAGTAGTCCGCTACAACCCGGTTCACTGGAGTCCTGCTAGCCCAGCACTACTGTTCAGGACACTTGACTGGCCGGCATGTGTTTCACTTCGTTCCTATGTCTGTCCCTTCGGGGAAATGTCACACGGTGATTTCCGGAGTCCTGCCTAGCCTGCTATAGCCCGGGTTCCCCGGAGTCCTGTTAGCCCAGTGCTACAGCCCGAAATCACTCGCTGATGACCGACATGCTCGATGTGATTCATGTATGCCTGTCTCCATAAGTCTGTGCCGCTTTGGGTTCAAAACTAGCCATGTCGGCCCGGGTTCTCTGTCATATGGATGCTAGCGACACTATCATATACGTGAGCCAAAAGGCGCAAACGGTCCCGGGCCATGGTAAGGCGACACCCGTGGGGTACCGTGCGTGAGGCCGCAAAGTGATATGAGGTGTTACCGGCTAGATCGATGTGACTCGGAATCGGGGTCCTGACATTATGCCAACTTAAGTGAATGCCCGAAATGCAAATCATCAAGATGGAAAGATGGCGATGCTGTGAAGAGGATTCCTCATAATGTTCTGAGACATTTTCCAATTACACCAAGATTGCAGAGGTTGTTTCGTGATGCTGAAACAAGAGAGGATGTACTGTGGCATTCTAGGAACCAGGAGTACAGAGATCAGAATGTAATGAGCCATCCATCTCATGGTAGTGAGTGGAAAAGCTTCAATGATAAACACAAAGAGTTTGCTGCTGACCCGAGAAACATTAGACTTGGCTTAGCTTCAGATGGAATTAACCCATTTGGCCACCAGAGCGCCACATATAGCATGTGGCCAGTGCTTGTTATCCCTTACAACATGCCTCCAAATGTCTGCACCAAAGAATCAAACTACATGATGGCCTTTCTCATCCTAGGTCCAAAAAGTCCTGGAAAGGATTTTGATTTGTTCATGGAGCCTCTTGTGGAGGAACTTCAACAGCTATGGAAGGGTGTTCTCACTCGAGTCCTATATAGCAACCCACCAGCTGATTTCTTTCTGCATGCTGTTATAATTTGGTGCATCCATGATTATCCGGCTTTGGGCACTATGTCAGGGTGAATGACACATGGTTACAATGCATGTGTTCACTGTGACAGGAATCCGCTGTCATACGCAATACCTAGCAAGATCTGTTACATTGGACACCACCGTTTCCTTGCCAAGGACAAGCCGCATCCTAGAAAATACCGAAGACATGTGCTCAATGCAAAGCATGAAAACCGTGATGTGCCAAAGAGGCTCACCGCCGATGAGTTGCAAGTGGAATTAGAGAAGGTCAGGCATATTACACCAGGAAACCATCCTGGTAATGGTAGTGGGAAAAGGAAGCATGGCAGGGTAGAAGAGAGATTATTGTTTACCCGCAGGTCCACTTTGTGGGACTTGGAGTATTGGAAAGATTTGGATCTGCGGCATAATCTTGATGTGATGCACATTGAGAAAAATATATGTGACAGCATTATCGGCACACTTCTTAATATTGAAGGCAAGACGAAAGATACCTTAAAATCTAGGATTGATTTGACACACCTGGGTATCAGAAAGGATTTGCAGGTGCAAGATGAAGGTAAACCACGGGATATGGCACCAGCTGTGTACATCTTGGACAAGGTAAAAAGAAAAGAATTCCGCGAGGTCCTGTCACGTGTGAGATTCCCACATGGATTTGCTTCGAACCCTGAAAGGAGAGTCAGTGCATATGGAAACAAGATACAAGGGTTGAAAACTCATGACTGCCACGTCCTACTTCAAAGGGTTTTACCTGTTATCCTTAGAGGATTGGGCCGCCCTGACTTATACAGAGCAGTTGCAGAGTTGGGACAATTCTTCAGGGAACTCTGCAGTAGGAATATCAGGATAGATGCTTTGGAGCGTCTTAGAGACAAGATACCAACTATCCTATGCGACGTTGAGAAGATATATCCTCCAACCTTCTTTGATGTGATGGTGCATTTGGCTGTTCATCTACCTGATGAGGCACTACTTAGAGGTCCAGTACAGTATGGCTGGATGTACCCTATTGAAAGGCGGCTAGGCACTTTCAAGGGCTATGTTAGGAACAGAGCTAGACCCGAGGGTTCCATTGTAGAGGCCTACATTGCTACAGAAGCGTTGACATTCTGCTCAAAATACATTGAAACAGCTGATCAGCTTAGCAAAGAGGTGGGTGAAGACAATCCCGGGCTCAATGTTTTTGATTATTCTGTTCGAGTTACAGGGAAGAGTCGACAAGAGGATAAACCTAAAGATTTGGACAAAATGGTTTGGTATGTGTTGAATAACTTTCCTAAGATACTACCTTATATCAAGTAAGTGCAGTACTGCAGCTTATACATCGTAATCTACTAAACTTGCAGCACATTCTTATATATTTAGATGTTTCACGCGATCACTATGTTGTGCAGCATCTACAAAGAGGAGTTACTGCCGCAAAATCCAAGAAACATTGACAAATTGGTTATGGTAGGATTTGCGAAATGGTTCAAGAACCATGTAAGCTTTTGAAGTGCACTGTCAGTTTTTTTAATATATTGAGTACATAAGATGATCAGCTTGTCTATTTTCTAACCATATGTTAAGAAGATGCGGGAGGATGGGCAGGCAGTTGATGATGCCCTTTACTCACTAGCAATGGGTCCTGATACTTGGGTAAGACATTATGAATCTTGCGTTGTTGGAGATGTGCGCTACAACACCCTTGCACGAGACGAAGGCAGGAAGACACAAAACAGTGCCATCATGAGCACGGATACGTATGACAAAGAGACAACTGAAATGTATGCGAACATAACAGACATTATTCAGTTGCAGTCTATCTCCAGTTTCGAGGATCATCGGTGTGTGGTTCTGTTGTGCTGTCGTTGGTATAACCTGTTTTCCAGGATCACAAAACCCAGAGCTGATGATTATTTCAAATCCATCAATGTCAAGGTGGTGTACCAAACCAACGAGCCTTTTATTTTGGCAAATCAAGCAACACAGATATTTTTCTTGGAAGACACATTTGCATGTAGCGATGACTGGAGAGTAGTGCAAAGGTTTGAGCAGAGGAATTCATTTAATGAAGTTGCACAACAAGATGATGCTTACACTGCTCCTGATGTACAAGATAACACAGATGTTCCTAATATCTTTGAGAACCATCACGTCAATGACGCCGGTGAAAAGATTGCCTGTCGTGCTGTGGACATACAAGAGTTGATCAAGAAGAAGCCAGCGTTCGAGGACGTTGAGGACGAAGAAGAAGATGACATCGTGGGGAATTACGATTCAGACAAATACACATGGCGAAGATGTTGACGCTGCTGCTGTGGATGATGATTACATTGCTTTTGTCGTATTTTCCTGTCAGAAGACATTTTTTTATCTACTATGTGAAATTTTGTTTGCTATGAAAACTGAACCTTGATGAACATGTTGTTTAGTATTTTGCTGTGAGAACATCACTTGTTATGTATGCTGATTTGTGTTTGGTGATTGTATGAAAACTAAAACATGATGACATTGTTGTTCAGTTGTACTCATATTTGGTTGTGAAACTTGAATTTGATGACATAGTTTGCTGTTGGACTGCAATTTGCTCGACGTCTTCGAATGAGAACAAAGCTGACCCGACAGGGCCTCTGCTATTTATTTATTTATATGAGCAAAAGGGGATACCCCCTGATTTCCGTTAATAGAAATCATTAGATGTTCACAACACTGTGCCCAGCCTGCTACACAGGTTTCATTCATTACTAGTTTCAGCAAAGTGCTCATGTCGTAGCCACTGAATACATCACGAGTGCTACATACACTGCAAATAAAGAGACAATCATCCTACAGAGTACATCGATTTTGCCCATTATCTTCACAAGCTCTTTCATCTCCTCATTGCTGTCAAGGCCGTTCAGCAGCTGTTGCTTGGCCGTGATCAAAGGAACTGCATCTTTAACCTTCTGCTCTGCATCTTCCTCTTCTACCGTTCCTTTAGTTACTTGTCCAACACCCCAACCTGCTGGTATTAGGATTCCTCGGCTAACCAAATAATCCGCGTAGTTGCATTCCCCCACATCAGCAACTTCCCAGAAATACAAATCACACGAATCTTCCCTTTTCTGCACGAATCAAATTGTTAGATCATCAACCAAACTATTAAAAAAAATCAGCAACTGAAAGCAGCAGAACAACACTTAAACATATTATTACCCCATGATTCGGGCATTTGTAGAAGACTCGGCCAGGGTTGCGGATTGTGGTTGATACACGACGGATGACTCTGCGTGATTTGCAGCAGTGGCACCACACCAACGGCAGCGGGTTGCGATGAGCAATCGGCTGCGGTGCGCGTGCCGGCAAGGGTGTGATGATACCCACAGGCGATGGTACGGGTTGTGACTTGGCGCATATCTGGTTGTTGCCTGCTGAAGAGCAGGTGGACGAGCAGCCAGCGGACATGGTTGCTGCAGCCAGAGCTTCTGATGCTAGGCAGAGTAAGTAGAGAAGAGGAGAAGCGAACGTTGGATATGTCAGTTTCATTACTTGCAGAGTAGCATAGCACCATATATAGTCATAGTCTAGGTTTGGATTCGAACCAGCTACAGGAGCACGTCTTTCTTTTTTCTAAAACTCGGCAACGTCTCTTTACTCGTACACTAGCTTGTTCTGTACGCCTTCCCAAGTCTTTGATTTTCTTTCCCTTTTTGCGAGGAAGGAAGGAGGACAAAATTGAGAGTTCCTGGGACTCGAACCCAAGACCTCTCGGTTGAAAACCAAGGGTGCTAGTCACTTATGTGGCGAACATTCCCTGTGAGGAGGACGGCACACGAACGCATTTTCCTCGCAGTTTTCTTCCTATATATAAAAAAGTATGCTACTTGGTGTCCACTTAGTCAACAAACGATTGTGCCAACCTTGACCGTTGGATTGACATTCAACGTCTGTCACGTTTCTTCAGTCTCTTCTTCCTGGAGCTGCCAAAGCCAAACCAGCACCGATGGGACCGCTTGCTCCCGCCTCCCACGGCTGGCTGTGATCTGCCCCGGCTCCTGTTCATTCCCGTCCGAGGCCTCACCATCGTCCTCCACCTTGGTTCGCTCGCCACGGCGCCGCCCTTCGGTGTTGTCAACATGGTCGACAACCGAGAGGAATAAGGAGATGACTGTACATGGTGAGGATGACAGTAGGGACCCAGCAGCGCGCGCAGTAATTTTGTTTTTTTTGGGACGGAGAAGGGTATCAACTGGGTTGTGCGGGACCCGTGGCCCATCTAGTCCAGGCTTTTATTTCACATGTTTAGCACATGACCAGCCCAGTTTGTTTTTTCCTTTCTGAAAATTGCTAGCCAACTATTTTGTTTTTTGCAAAATAACCAACGTAGGCCTACTTGCTTTTCTACGCCCTGCTGGGCCGGAAATCTTTCAAGACGAGGAGGGATGCATTTTGCCCAGAAAATGGGCTATAAGTAATAAGAAATGGGCTATAAGTAATAATAAATGGGCTGTAAAATGAAAAAATACAGCAAACAGACAATTAGTTCCAAAATACTGTTTTCTTTCGGATTTTGATATTTTAAATTTCATTGTTTTTATGCGGGTAAAATTTCATTGAATTTAAATTAAGGTATATTTAGATTTAAAATTAATTTGAATCTGGCTAGAAATTTCGGGTTGTATGCTGTTTGGGACAGATTTGGAGGCTGACTTGTGGGTCTACTAGGTTGACGTGTATTTTGGCTTTGTCAACTTAGTCCACAAACGATTCTAGCAGCAGCGACCGTTGGATGTTAATCCAACGGCCGTGCTGCTTCTTCAATATCTGATCTTCTTGCTCTAGCCCCCAAACCAGCTCCGGTGGGACTGCCTGCTCCCGCCTCCCGTGGCCGGCTGTGCTGCCGCACAGGCCGCACCGCCCCACCCTACTTCATTGCTGGCCAGGCCATTTCTCTACTCACCCACACCTCCTGTTATTTTTCGACGACGGCAGCCGGACCAGTAAACCCTCGTACTCCCCACCACGTGGGCAACCATTGCTGAGTCTTCCCCGGCTCCGTGTCGTTCCCTTCCGAGGCCTCGCCGTCGTCCACCACCATGGTGCTCTCGGCGCGGCCTGGTCAACTTGGTCAACGAACGACATCCATCAGCCGTGGACTGTACGCGCAAAATAATGATTCCTCCACCTGACAGCTGGGACCCACCGGAAGGGCCTCTGTATTTCGTGAAAAAACGTTCCCCCTGCTGACATGTCGGACCCACCAGCTATATCTTCGCACGCAAGGAAGTGCCTCCTTATTATGCACAAAAAATGAATACCCCCTGCTAGCTGGGACCCACCATAGTGGGAAAATGACTTGTGGGCCAACAAAGTTGACGGGGACGGAGGGCTTTGTCAACTTAGTCAATATGAACGATTCTAGCTCCAGTGACCGTACGATGTCCATCCAACGGCCGTAGTGCTTCTTCAACCTCTGGTCTTCTTGCTCCAGCCGCCCAAAACAGCGCCGGTCGTGCCGCATGCTCATGCCTCCCGTGGCCGGCTGTGCTGCCGTGGAGGCCTCACCGCCCCCTACTATTCCACCGCTGGCCAGGCCCTGCGGCGACGGCAGCCTCACACCGCAGCCGAACCAGTGAACCCTCGTACTCCTCTTCGTGCAGGCTTCCACTGTCGTGTCTTCCCCGGCTCCGCGTCGTCCCCTTCCTAGGCCTCGCCGTCGTCCACCGCCATGGTGCTTTCCACGCGGCGTGGTCAACATGGTCAAGGAACGACTTCCATCGGAAGAGTACTGTACGTGGAGAGGCTGACAGCTGGGTCCACGGCCACAGCCCAGTTTTTTTTTGCAATTTGCCAAGTAAGTCACTTTGTCAGGCCTATTGGGCTGCAAATCTTTCAAGACAAGGAGAGCTTTCATTCGGCTGGCCGAGAAAATGGCCCATCAGTAATGAGAAATGGGTTGTACATTTTTAAAACACATCAAACCGGCAATTAGTTTCAAATATCTTTTTTTTCATTTCAAGATTTTAAATTACATTAATTTTTATGCATGGAGAATTTGTTGGATTTTATATTGATATACATTTATTTTTAAAATCAGTTTGAATGTGAGTCGAAATTTCAGGATTAAAAACAGTTCGGACCGCACCGAAATATGCAAAATTTCGTATAATTTTTTAACCGTGGCCACAATTTGGGCTGTAATGCTAACAAAAAGAATATGGGCTCCAAAAAAACCTTAAGAATTAGCAAATGGGCTGAAAATTATTAGAAATAATGGCAGATGGGCTGTATGCTGTTTTCCACATATTTAAGGCTTTCCTAAAAAAAGGTTGACGCACAAGCAGTGACTGTTGGATGTCCATCCAACGACCGTCGTGCTTCTTCAATCTCTGCTCTTCCTGCTCCAGCCGCTCAAACAAGCGCCGGCAGGATTGCCTGCTCCCTCCTCCCCGCGGCCGGTTGTGCTGCCGCGCAGGCCTCACCGCCCCACCGTACTCCCATCGCTGGCCTAGCCATCCCTCTACTCACCCACACCTGCTATTATTCTCCGGCGACGGCAGACGAACCAGTAAACCCTCGTACAATCGTACTCCCCTTCGTGTGGGAAACAACTGCCGAGTCTTCCCTACCTCCGTGTCGTTCCCTTCCCAGGCCTCGCCGTCATCCACTGCCCTGGTGCTCTCGGCGCGGCCTGGTCAATGTGGTCAACGACCGACATGCATCTGAAGTGGACTGTACGTGGAGAGGACGACAACTGGGTCCACGGCCGCATGCAAGGAAATGCCTCCTTATTATGCGCAAAATAATGATTCCTCCACCTGACATCAGGGACCCACCGAAAGGGCCTCTGTATTTCGCGAAAAAACATTACCGCCGCTGACAGCTCGGACCCACCAGCTATATCTTCGCATGCAAGGAAGTGCCTCCTTATTAAGCACAAACAAATGAATACTCCCCTTGTTAGCTGGGACCTAGTATAGTGGCAGGCTGACTTGTGGGCCTGCTAAGTTGACGGGGACGGAGGGCTTTGTTAACTTAGTCAATATGCACGATTCTAGCTCCAGTGACTGTGTGATGTCCATCCAACGGCTGTAGTGCTTCTTCAACCTTTGGTCTTCTTGCTCCAGCCGCCCAAACCAACGCTGGTCGTGCCTCATGCTCCTGCCTCCCGTGGCCGGCTGCGATGCGGCGGAGGTCTCACCACCCCCTACTACTCCCACCGCTGGCCAGGCCATCCCTCTACTCACCCACACCCCCTGTTACTCTGCGGCGACGGCAGCCTCACACCGCAGTGAACCAGTGCCCTCGTACTCCTCTCGCGTGGGCATCCACTGCCGCGTCTTCCCCGGCTCCGTGTCGTCCCCTTCCTAGGCCTCACCGTCGTCCACCACCCCGGTGCTCTCGGCGCGGCGTGGTCAACGTGGTCAAGGAACGGCTTCCATCGGACGTGGACTGTACGTGGAGAGGATGACAGCTGGGTCCACGGCCGCAGCAAGGAAGTGCCTCCTTATTACGTGCAAAATAATTATTCCTCCACCTGACAGCAGGGACCCACCTGACAGCCACCGTATTTCGCCCCCCTGACTGCTGGGACCCACCAGCTACATCTTCGCACGCAAGGAAGTGCCTGACAGTCGGGACCCACCTGGTCGAAGCGTACGTAGCGTTGTCATTCTGGCCGCGAATGTGTACGTACATATATACTGGTGGATGTAGAGGCGCGCACGTGTCGTAGTAGAGGCGGGCAGGGTGCAAGAAAGAAAATACAGCCACGTATGTGTACATACGGGCAGGGTCTCGAACGCCTACTCGCGCATACGTACGGCGAGGGCTCGTTGACATGGCTAGGTCGGAACGGAGAAATAGCGTTGTCGTCGTGTTCTTGGGGAGGCAACGGAATGCGTCGTGTTCATGGGCAGGCAACGGAATGGGCCGTGTTCATGGGGAGGCAACGGAATGCGTCGTGTTCATCGGGAGGCAACGGAACGCGTGGGAGCCAACCGGCTGGGTCGGAACGGAATGCGTGGTCGTGTTCATCGGGAGGGCTTGGACGGAACAGGCGATGGAAACGAGGCATGGCGTACCGCACAATGGAGGAAACAAACCTCCTACGTTCGGAACGGGGTCCTGTTGATCGGGAGGGGTCTGGCGTACCGCAAAACGGAGGAAACGGACCTCCTACAGTCGAAACGGGGGTCATGTTCATCGGGAGGGGTGTGGCGTACCGCAAAACGGACGAAACGAACCTCCTACGGTCGAAACGGAGGTCCTGTTCATCGGGAGGGGTGTGGCGTACCGCAAAACGGGACTCCACGGGATACTGTTCATCTCCACCGTCGACCCCCTCCAGCCTCCACGAGCTACTTTTCATCCACCGTCGACCTCCTCCAACCTCCACCTGCGACTGTTCATCCACGGGCTCCTGTTCATCCAGCCTCCACCGTGCGCTACTCCACCGGCTACTGTTCAACCAGCCCTCTCCATGGGCTCCTGTTCAACCACCCCTCCACGGGCTACAGTTCATCCTGCCCTCCACCATCTACTATTCATCCTGCCCTCCACGGGGTGGTCCTGTTCATCCAGCCCTCCACGGGGTCCTGTTCATCCAGCCCCAACCGGCTCGATCGATCGGGGTCCTGTTCATCCAGAGGCAACACCATGGGGTCCTGTTCATCCACCCCCACCGGGAACTGTTCATCCAACCCCCCTCCCCCCCCCCCCCCCCCCCCCCCCCGCAACACTCATTGTTCATCCAGAGGCAGCATCGATCGGCTTCAGTTAGCAGCAGTAGCGAAGGAATCGCTCGATCGGGTTCAGTTAACAGCCATCGATCGATCGCTCGGGTTCAGTAACACGTAGCCTGCAGTGAAATCGCTCGGGTTCAGTTAGAGCCAACGCCTCGCACACACGCACGTACGTGTACGAGAGAAACGCGCATCGCTCGGCCCCCGACCTCCCACCGTAACCGGGAACTCCCCGAAATTTTCCTCGCCCTCGCTTCTACCACGGTTTTTTCCATCATGGACGGCCCAAAGAATGTCATGCAGCTGCGTCTGCGGCCCGCCCAGGACGAAAACCCCATTTTCTGTCATGATTTTTTGTCATAGAAGTAGGAGCCCACCACATCTATGATGATACCGGGTTTTTTCACAATTATCATCATAGAAGTGTTATATGTATGACAGAAAAAAATTTCATTCGGCCCAAAATGTCATGGATGTGTCTTTTTTTGTAGTGTAGGCTTTAGATTGCCGCACTATGCAGCATGCCTCATTTTGGTCCTCGGGTAGTTCCTGCCTAGTTAGGTAGGCCAGGAATGGTTCTGCACACGGGGCGATGACGGCCATTATCACGTGGGCTGAAGGTGTTATTTCGGTGGCAGAGCCGCCGATTGTGTCAGAGTGTTCGGTATCTGGGGTTGTGGCCGGGTCCGGACTATTTTTGCCGGTGTCCCCTTCCCATACCATAGATGGTTTAAACAGTCTTTCCAGGAAGATGTTCGGTGGGACAGGGTCGCGTTTAGTGCCGATACGAGCGAGGATGTCCGCCGCCTGGTTGTTTTCCTGAGCCACATGGTGGAATTCAAGCCCCTCGAACCGAGCTGACATTTTGAGGACGGCGTTGCGATATGTCGCCATTTTCGGATCCTTGGCATCGAAGTCTCCATTTATTTGGGATATTGCGAGGTTCGAGTTCCCACACACCTCTAGGCGTTGGATGCCCATGGAGACTGCCATCCGGAGACCATGTAATAGGGCCTCGTATTCGGCTGCGTTATTGGAGTCTGTGTATAGTATTTGGAGTATGTATTGCACTGTATCTCCGGTGGGGGACGTCAGGACGACGCCAGCCGCCAGATCAGCCAGCATTTTAGAGCCGTCGAAGTGCATGATCCAATTGGAGTATGCGCAGTACTCTTTAGGGAGTTCGACTTCCGTCCATTCGGCGACGAAATCGACCAATACTTGCGACTTAATGGCTCGCCGTGGTTTGTATGTTATGTCGAACAGGAGGAGCTCAATGGCCCATTTGTCAATCCGGCCCGTGGCATCGTGGTTGTTTATTATGTCATTGAGTGGTACTTCGGAGGCCACCGTGATTGAACACTCTTGAAAGTAGTGTCGTAATTTTTGGCATGCCATGAATACCTATGCTATCTTTTGATAATGTGGGTACCGTGATTTGCATGGAGTGAGGACGGTGGATACATAATATACCCGCTTTTGAAGTGGGAATTTATGTCCGTCCATCTCTCATTCGACGACGAGCACTGCGCTTACAACTTGATGAGTTGCCGCTATATATAATAGCATTGGTTCGCCAACAGTTGGCACGGACAAGATTGCGTTGGTGGCCAGGATGGCTTTTATTTCTTCCAGTCCGGCCGTGGCTGCGTCCGTCCACTCGAAGTGTTCGGTGCGCCGAAGAAGGCGAAAAAGGGGAAGTGCCTTTTCTCCTAATCGGGAGATAAAGCGGCTTAAAGCCGCCACACATCCAGTTAATTTCTGGATTTGCTTGAGGTCAGTTGGGATAGCCAACTGCGACAGAGCTCGGATTTTAGCTGGATTTGCTTCAATTCCTCTACTGGAGACGATGAAGCCCAGGAGCTTTCCGGCGGGAACGCCGAAAATGCATTTTTACGGATTGAGCTTAATGCCGTATGTTTGGAGATTGGTGAACGTGAGCCTCAAGTCATCTATTAAAGAGTCGACGTGTCTGGTTTTAATGACCACATCGTCTACATATGCCTCCACAGTCTTGCCGATCTGCTTTTCCAGACATGTCTGGATCATGCGCTGATATGTTGCGCCGGCGTTTTTGAGCCCGAAGGGCATTGTGTTAAAACAGAAGGGGCCGTATGGCATCACAAATGCCATTGCGGCTTGATCAGACTCCGCCATCTTAATCTGGTGGTAACCGGAGTATGCGTCGAGGAAGCACAATGATTCGTGTCCTGCGGTAGCGTCGATGATTTGATCGACGCGAGGGAGTGGAAAGGGATCCCTTGGTCAAGCCTTATTAAGGTCTTTGAAGTCGACGTATAGGCGCCAGGATTTGTCCTTCTTTGGTACCATCACCAGTTTTGCTAGCCAGTCCGGATGTTTTATTTCTCTAATAAATCCGGCTTCTAGTAGCTTGGCTAGCTCTTCTCCCATGGCTTGTCGCTTAGGTTCAGAGAAACGCCGAAGAGTATGCTTGACCGGCTTGAATCCTTTTAGAATATTAAGGCTATGCTCGGCCAATCTGCGTGGGATTCCTGGCATGTCTGAAGGATGCGAGGCGAATATGTCGCAATTCTTGCGCAGAAACTCCCGTAGTGCGGCATCTACAGCGGGGTTTAACTATGCCCCGATGGATGCTTTTTTTGTGGGGTCTGTTGGATGGACTTGGAATTTGACTATTTCATCCGCTGGTTTAAAGGAGGTGGACTTGGATCTTTTGTCTAGTATCATGTCGTCCCTGTCCACCATAGAGCGCAGCGCGGTTAACTCCTCCGCCACAAGGGCTTCGGATAATGCCTCGAGGGCTAGTGCAACTGTTTTGTTCTCGGCACGGAGTGCTATGTCCGGATCACTAACTAGAGTGATGATTCCATTGGGTCCGGGCATTTTGAGCTGCATGTACCCGTAATGGGGTATGGCTTGAAAAATCGTGAATGCCTCCCGCCCTAGAAGGGCGCGGTATCCGCTACTGAACGAGGCCACTTGGAATGTAATTTCTTCGGACCTGTAATTCTCCGGAGTGCCGAATACCACATCAAGTGTGATTTTCCCAGCGCAACGTGTCTCCCGACTAGGGATGATTCCTCAGAAGGTCATACTGCTTTGCTCAATACGGTTGCTGTCTATTTCCATTTTTTGGAGAGTTTCCTCATAAATGAGGTTTAATCCGCTGTCGCCGTCCATGAGCACCTTAGTGAGCCGAAAGCCGTCCACAATTGGACTGAGGACCAAAGCGGCCGGTGCTCGGGCTGTTCGGAATTTAGGTTCGTCACTGGCATTGAAGGTGATAGCCATGTCGCTCCATGGATTTATTGCTGCCACGTGGCAGACTTCGGCAAGGCTGTGGAGTGCTCGCTTACGCCTATTATTTGAGGCGAAGGTCTCGAAGACCGTTAATACTGTATTGTTATCCGTGGGAAGGTGCTCTGAGGTATTTTGGATGAGGAGATCCTCACCGCTTTTGGCCACCTGCCAGAGTATCCATCATGCTCTAAGGCTGCGTATTGATATGGTATCCACTGTACTATGGATTTTGCAGGGCGCGTTAAGCCAGCCCTCCAATACGGTTCCACGCCCTGTAGTGGGCTTTTGCTTCTTTGTAATTGAGACGGGCGACTTATGAGAGTGCACCCTTTTAGTTTGGACTGGTGGTTTTGTCAGAGCCGGATTATCCCAAAATTGCGTTTGGGTTTTCCAGGCACTTTCCATCGCACGGTATTTCCATACTATGGCCGTCAAGTCAGCGAAGTGTGCTATGTCACGGTGACTTATGGCGTTGAGGACTCCCTTGTCCGTGCAATCGTTGCAAAAGAACGAAATTGCATCTTCCTCGCGATAGTCCTTGACCTTGTTCATTACAAGGAGGAATCTGGCCCAATAGTGATGTACTGTCTCTTGGGGCGCTTGCCTAATGTGGGAGAGAAAGTTCGTATCTGGGTGGGTGGGTGGACTTAAGTCCAGACCTTGACCCAATCTGTGATCCCGGGGCAGGGGAGTTTTCGATCTTGGAAGTTCAGACTCCGGGATGTTGCCCTGTGGGTTCGGTATGCGGCCTGATTCTAGATTTAGGGTTAGGGCGGTGTCCTCCCATGAGCGAGTATCCGGCTCGGGGAGCTCGGGAATCCGGACATAGTTCGTCCTTAGGATAGAGGGAGAATCGCCGCATTGCTCCTCCACCACCGCTATCTGATGGGTGACCGGTGGAGAGTTAATCTCGCTTTGGTCGGGTTTAAGCCCGATCCGATCGTAGTCCGTAGTGACTCTCAGAGCGGCGATGCGATCCAAGAGCTCGTTCAAAGAGGAGAGCTCCATTGGATCCATCTGCTCGGCAAATTTCGAGCTGATGTGGAGGCTATTTTCGATGACCCGAGAAGTCATCATCGGCGCAGCGGCCGAGCGGGCGGTTATGACGAAGCCGCCTAGTCGGAGAGTTTGGCCTACATCCAGGGCTCCCCCAGAGGTGATGTTGTCCTTGACAATGAGGCGAGCCATCCTCCTTATGATGACGACACAGTGGAACTCTCAATGAAAGCACCAATGTCGGTGTCAAAACCGGGGGATCTCGGGTAGGGGGTCCCGAACTGTGCGTCTAAGGCGGATGGTAATAGGAGGCAGGGGACATGATGTTTACCCAGGTTCGGGCCCTCTTGATGGAGGTAATACCCTACGTCCTGCTTGATTGTTCTTGATGATATGAGTATTACAAGAGTTTATCTACCATGAGATCAGAGAGGCTAAACCCTAGAAGCTAGCCTATAGTATGATTGTATGTTGTCCTACGGACTAAACCCTCCGGTTTATATAGACACCGGAGGGGGCTAGGGTTACACAAGGTCGGTTACAAAGGAGGAGATATACATATCCGTATTTCCTAGCTTGCCTTCCACGCCAAGTAAAGTCCCATCCGGACACGGGACGAAGTCTTCAATCTCGTATCTTCATAGTCCAACAGTCCGACCAAAGGATATAGTCCGGCTGTCCGGAGACCCCTAATCCAGGACTCCCTCAGACAAAGAGAAAGATAGGGGCTTATAGTTTTGCCTCCCAACTTTTTACCTCAAGGGTAATGTCAACAATAATAGTTCATGAAAACTCACATCCAATTAGCCATATATACCAGGATCTTTCCATCATGTTGTGCTTGCCAAAAGATAAAATGTAAAAAGGAAGGGTGAAGATCACTATGACTCTTATGCAAGGTAGGAGATAAAAGTAAAATATAGGCCCTTCGCAGAGGGAAGCAGAGGTTGTCATGCGCTTTTATGGTTGGATGCACAAAATCTTAATGCGAAAGAACGTCACTTTATATTGCCACTTGTGATATGGACCTTTATTATGCAGTCTGTCGCTTTTATTTCTTCCATATCACACGATCGTATAAAGCTTATTTTCTCCCACACTAATAAGTCATACATATTTACAGAGCAATTTTTATTGCTTGCACCGATGACAACTTACTTGGAGGATCTTACTCAACCCATAGGTAGGTATGGTGGACTCTCATGGCAAAACTGGTTTAAGGGTGTTTGGAAGCACAAGTAGTATCTCTACTTGGTGCAAAGAATTTGGCTAGCATGAGGGGGAAAGGCAAGCTCAATCATGTTGGATGATCCATGACAATATAATTTATCTCAGATGTAAGAAAACATAACCCATTATGTTGTCTTCCTTGTCCAACGTCAACTCTTTAGCATGTCATATTTTAATGAGTGCTCACAATCATAAAAGATGTCCAAGATAGTATATTTATATGTGAAGACCTCTCTTTATTTATTACTTCCTATTAATTGCAACGATGACCAAAACTATGTTTGTCAACTCTCAACAACTTTTATTCATCATACTCTTTCTATGTGAGCTCATTACTCTCCATAAGATCCATATGATCTCTTTTATTCTTTTTATTCTTTCTTTTTTCTTTTATTCACTTAAGATCATGGCAAAATAATCAAGCCCTTGACTCAATACTAATCTTTATTATATAGCTCACAGACTCGAGTACATAGAAGGATCATAAAGCAAAACTCACAACTAGATCATACTAAGAACTTTTATTCTACTAGATCAAAATATTATCAAAATGATCGAACTAATAAAAGTGGTAAAGATAAAAGTGATGGTGATACGATACCGGGGCACTCCCCCAAGCTTGGAAGTTGCCAAGGGGAGTGCCCATACCCATGTGATTATATCTCTTTTGTCGGTGAAGGAGTTGTTGGTGATGATGGATAGTCGCACATCAAGCGTAGGAGGTCTTCCAACTTGCGGATAATGCCCTTGAGTGCAATGATATGCCCTTGAGTGAGAAATTAGTTTTGTATACGAGCTAACTCAATCATCTTGAAAGCTTCGATCTCAGTTGGGGTAAGAAGATTGTGATCAAGTTGAAAGACGTCTTCTGTTGCTGGAACTTGGTCCTCTGTGGCCTTCTTGATCCCTTCATCCTTGTTGATCTCCATGGGTTCCTCTCTCTTCAGCTCTATCTTCATTAGCCAAGCATCGTTGCCCTCATTGTTGGAGGAGGAGGGATATGATATGATGCTTGGTGTTGACAACCCTGGCAGAAAACAGCTTGAAACAAGAACAGAGGATTTTTGCGTGATACGGTGGTCAAAACCTTCGGGAGGTTATATAATGAATTTTTACCGACCAAAATACGTAACGTGAAAGAAAACGGAGTCCGGAGAGCACACGAGGTGCCCACGAGGTAGGGGGCGCGCCCAGGGGGGTAGGGCGCGCCCTCCACCCTCGTGGAGCCCTCGTGTCCTTCCCGAACTCCTTCTTATTTTTCTATTTTTCTAAATATTCCAAAACGGAAGAAAATTGCCATTAGAACTGTTTTGGAGTCGGTTTACTTACCGTACCACATACCTATTACTTTTCGGAGTCTGAAACGTTCCGGAAAGTGTCCCTTATGTATCCCTCCGGGGTTACGGTTTCAATAACATTGTTTTCAACATTTATAGGATTACCTGAGATATAATGTTTAATTCTTTGACCGTTCACCACCTTCGGATTTGTGCCTTCGAAGTTGTTGATTTTTATGGCACTGGAACGATAGACCTCCTCGATAACGTAAGGACCTTCCCATTCAGAGAGAAGTTTTCCTGCAAAAAATCTTAAATGAGAGTTGTATAATAATACATAATCACCTACATTAAACTCACGCTTTTGTATTCTTTTGTCATGCCATCTTTTGACTTTTTCTTTAAATAATTTGGCATTCTCATAGGCTTGGGTTCTCCATTCATCAAGTGAGCTAATGCCAAATAACCTCTTCTCACCGGCAAGTTTGAAATCATAATTGAGCTCTTTAATAGCCCAATAAGCCTTATGTTCTAGTTCGAGAGGTAAGTGACATGCTTTTCCATAAACCATTTTATACGGAGACATACCCATAGGATTTTTATATGCAGTTCTATAGGCCCATAATGCATCATCAAGTTTTTCTTGGACCATTTTTTTCTAGATCTATTGACAGTCTTTTGCAAAATTAATTTGAGCTCTCTATTACTCAATTCTACTTGACCACTAGACTATGGGTGATAAGGAGATGCAATTCTATGATTAACATCATACTTAGCAAGCATTTTACGGAAAGCACCATGAATAAAATGTAAACCACCATCAGTCATTAAATATCTAGGGACTCCAAACCTTGGAAAAATAACTTCTTTAAGCATCTTAATAGAGGTGTTATGATCAGCACTACTAGTTGGAATAGCTTCTACCCACTTAGTAACGTAATCAACAGCAACTAAAATATGTGTATATCCATTAGAGGCAGGAAAAGGACCCATATAATCAAAGCCCCAAACATCAAATGGTTCAATAACAAGTGAATAATTCATAGGCATTTCTTAACGTCTACTAATATTGTCAATTCTTTTACATTCATCACAAGATACAACAAACTTACGGGCATCCTTGAAGAGAGTAGGCCAATAAAAACCGGATTGCAATACCTCATGTGCAGTTCTATCTCCAGCGTGGTGTCCTCCATAAGCTTCGGAGTGACACTTGCGTAGGATCTGTTCCTGTTCATGCTCAGGTACACAACATCTAATAACACCATCTACTCCTTCTTTATAAACATGTGGGTCATCCCAAAAGTAATGTCTCAAATCATAGAAGAACTTTTTCTTTTGCTGGTATGTGAAACTAGGTGGTATAAATTTAGCAACAATATAATTAACATAATCGGCATACCATGGAGTAGTACGGGAGGCATTTATGACATTTAATTGTTCATCAGGAAAGCTATCATCAATAGGTAGTGGGTCATCAAGCACATTTTCTAACCTAGACAAGTTGTCTGCAACGGGGTTCTCAGCTCCCTTTCTATCAACAATATGCAAATCAAATTCTTGTAGCAAGAGAACCCATCTAATAAGTCTAGGTTTAGCATCTTTCTTTTCCATAAGATATTTAATAGCAGCATGATCCATGTGAATAGTTACTTTAGAATCAACAATATAAGGTCTGAACTTATCACAAGAAAATACAACTGCTAGGAATTCCTTTTTAGTAGTAGCATAATTTCTCCGGGCATTGTCTAGAGTTTTACTAGCATATTGAATAACATTTATCTTCTTATCAACTCTTTGCCCTAGAAAAGCACCTACAGCATAATCACTAGCATCACACATAATTTCAAAGTGTAAATTCCAATCAGGTGGCTAAACAATCGGTGCAGAGATCAATGCTTTCTTAAGTATTTCAAATGCTTCTACACAATCATCATCGAAAACAAATGGTATATCTTTTTGTAATAAATTAATCAGAGGCCGAGAAATTTTTGAGAAGTCCTTAATGAACCTCCTATAAAAACCGGCGTGACCAAGGAAACTTCATATACCTTTGATGTCCTTGGGACATGGCATCTTTTAATAGCATCAAACTTAGCTTTGTCAACTTCAATACCTCTTTCAGAAACTTTATGCCCCAAGACAATACCTTCATTAACCACAAGTGGCACTTCTCCCAATTCAAGACAAGATTAGTTTCTTCACACCTCTGCAAAACTTGGTCAAGGTTGCTTAAGCAATCATCAAAAGAGGATCCATAGACGGAAAAATCGTCCATGAAAACCTCACAAATCGTTTCACAAAAGTCAGAGAATATAGCCATCATGCATGTTTGAAAGGTAGCTGGTGCATTACATAAACCAAAAGGCATACATCTATATGAAAAGTACTAAAAGGGCAAGTAAAAGTAGTCTTTGATTGATCATTGGCTGACACAGGTATTTGAGAGAAACCAGAATAACCGTCTAGAAAGTAAAAATGTGTATGTTTGGATAATCTTTCTAGCATTTGATCGATAAAAGGTAAGGGGTAATGATCTTGTTAGTAGCTTTATTTAATTTGCGGAAATCAATTACCATCCTATAACCTATAATAATTCTTTGCGGGATCAACTCATCTTAATCATTAGGAGCGACAGTAATACCTCCCTTCTTAGGGACACAATGGACAGGACTTAGAGCATCTCCAACAGGCGCCGAACGCGCCGCGCGCAAAAAACAGCTATAGCGCGCGCCCATCGCCTGGTTTGGCGCGGCGCGCAGCGCTGGCTCCAGTAGCCGTGCTAAAATGCAGTGCGCGCGCGCTGCTCCAGCAGCGCGTAAAAATGCAGCGCGCACGACACGTATGGATGGGAGAGTGGGAGGTGCGAGCGAGCGCGCGAGAGTCCAGCGCGCGGAAGCGGGCGCAGCAAATATGCGGCGTGCGATTGTGTTTTGGCCCACGAGCTGGACTACGTATACCGCGCGCGCTGTTTTCGCGCGCCCGCTGAAGCAACTATTCTGGTTGCGCGCGCGCTAAAATAGAGGATTTTGCGGCGCGACGCTAGTTTGGCGGGCCTGTTGGAGATGCTCTTACCCACTGATTATCAGCAACGGGATAAATTATACCTGCCTCAAGAAGCTTTAGTATTTCCTTTCTTACCACTTCCTTCATCTTAGGATTCAGCCATCGTTGATGATCACTAACTGGTTTGGCATCTTCGTCCAAATTTATTTTGTGTTGACACAGAGTGGGACTAATGCCCTTAAGATCATCAAGAGTATATCCAATAGCAGCATGGTGCTTCTTCAGAGTTTTCAATAATATCTCTTCTTCATGCTCTGAAAGGTTAGCACTATTAATAACAGGATATATCTTTTTGTCATCAAGGTAAGCATATTTAAGAGTATCAGGTAATGGTTTAAGCTCAAACATGGGATCACCCTTAGGTGGAGGAGGATCCCCTAGGATTTCAACTGGCAAATTGTGTTTCAGGATGGGTTCCTATTTAAAGAATACTTCATCTATTTCCCTTCTTTCATTCATAAACATATCATTTTCATGGTCTAGCAAATACTGTTCTAAAGGATCGCTAGGAGGCACGGCAATAGAAGCAAGACCAATAATTTCATCTTTACTAGGCAATTCATCTTCACGGTGTTGTCTACGAAATTTAGAGAAATTAAATTCATGAGACATATCACCTAAACCAATAGTAACAACATCCTTTTCGCAATCTGTCTTAGCATTAACTGTGTTCAAGAAGGGTCTACCAAATATAATGGAACAAAAGCTATCTTGTGGGGAACTAAGAACAAGAAAATCAACAGGATATTTAGTCTTCCCACACAAGACTTCAACATCTCTAACAATTCCCACTGGTGAAATAGTATCTCCATTGGCAAGTTTAATTGTGACATCAATATGTTCTAACTCAGTAGGTGCAATATCATGCATAATTTCTTTGTATAAGTCAATGGGTATTGCACTAGCACTAGCACCCATATCACATAAGCCATGATAACAATGATCTCCTATTTTAACAGAAATAACAGGCATGCCTACAAGAGATCTAGGTTTATCTTTAGCACAAGGTTTAGCAATTCTAGCAGTCTCATCACGGAAATGAATAACATGCCCATCAATATTATCAGACAATAGATCTTTAACAATAGAAATATTAGGTTCAACTTTAATTTGCTTAGGAGGTGTATAAGTTCTAATATTACTTTTATGAACCACAGTTGAAGGTTTATCATGATCTTTTATCCTAACAGGAAAAGGTGGTTTCTCAACATAAGCAGTAGGAACGATAGGATCATTATAAGTGACAGTCTTTTATTCAACTTTAATAGGTGTGGCTACTTTTACTTCTATGGGAGGATGATATTTAAACCACTTCTCCCTAGGGAGATCAACATGAATAGCAAAAGATTCACATAAAGAAGCTACTATTTCAGAGTCAAGCCCATATTTAGTGCTAAATTTACGGAAAACATCGGTATCCATAAAAGATTTAACACAATCAAACTTAGGTGTCATACCTAACTCCTTACCTTCGTCGAGGTCCCAATCTTCAGAGTTGCGTTTAATTCTTTCCAATAAATCCCATTTGAATTCAATAGTCTTCATCATAAAAGAGCCAGCACAAGAAGTATCGAGCATGGTGTGATTGCTATCAGAAAGCCGGGCATATAAGTTTTGAATAATTATTTCTCTTGGAAGCCCATGATTGGGGCATGAATATAACATTGATTTAAGCCTCTCCCCCAAGCTTGAGCGATGCTTTCTCTTTCGCGAGGCCAGAAATTATATATATAATTGCGATCACGATGAACAAGATGCATAGGATAAAACTTTTGATGATATTCCAATTTCAATCGTTTGTAGTTCCATGACCCCGTATCATCACATAGCCTATACCATGTCAATGCATCCCCCTTAAAAGACAAAGGGAATACCTTCTTCTTAATAACATCTCCGGGCACACCTACAAGCTTAAATAATCCACAAACTTCATCCACATATATTAGGTGCTCATCAGGATGATTTGTTCCATCTCCTGCAAAAGGATTAGCTAGCAGTTTTTCTAACATACTCGAAGGAATTTCAAAGCAGACATTTTCATTTTCAGTAGGTTCAGTAGGTTGAGGAGCAACTCTTTGCTCTACTGGTCGGGGTGAAGATACCCCGAACAAGCCCCTCAGAGGATTACTTTCCATAGTAACAAGTGACAGTAAATTTCAGCACACTATATAAATTTTTCCTTACCAAATTCCACCTACCAATGGCGCTTCACTCCCCAGCAACGGCGCCAGAAAAGAGTATTGATGACCCACAAGTATAGGGGATCTATCTTAGTCCTTTCGATAAGTAAGAGTGTCGAACCCAACGAGGAGCAAAAGGAAATGATAAGCAGTTTTCAGCAAGGTATTCTCTGCAAGCACTGAAATAATAGGTAACAGATAGTTTTGTGATAGGATAACTTGTAACGAGTAACAAGTAACAAAAGTAAATAAAGTGCAGCAAGGTGGCCCAATCCTTTTTGTAGCAAAGGACAAGCCTGGACAAACTCTTATATGATGTAAAGCGCTCCCGAGGACACATGGGAATATCGTCAAGCTAGTTTTCATCACATTCATATGATTCGCGTTCGGTACTTTGATAATTTGGTATGTGGGTGGACCGGTGCTTGGGTGTTGTCCTTACTTGTACAAGCATCCCACTTAGGATTAACCTTTATTGCAAGAATCCGCAACTACAACAAAAGTATTAAGGTAAACCTAACCATAGCATGAAACATATGGATCCAAATCAGGCCCTTACAAAGCAACGCATAAACTAGGGTTTAAGCTTCTATCACTCTAGCAACCCATCATCTACTTATTACTTCCCAATGCCTTCCTCTAGGCCCAAATAATGGTGAAGTGTCATGTAGTCAACGTTCACATAACACCACTAGAGGAGAGACAACATACATCTCATCAAAATATCGAACGAATACCAAATTCACATGACTACTAATAGCAAAGACTTCTCCCATGTCCTCAAGAACAAACGTAACTACTCACAAAGCATATTCATGTTCATAATCAGAGGGGTATTAATATGCATATAGGATCTGAACATATGATCTTCCACCAAATAAACCAACTAGCATCAACTACAAGGAGTAATTAACACTACTAACAACCCACAGGTACCAATCACGAACTTGGAGACAAGAATTGGATACAAGAGATGAACTAGGGTTTGAGAGGAGATGGTGCTGGTGAAGATGTTGATGGAGATTGCCCTCTCCCGATGAGAGGAGCGTTGGTGATGACGATGGCGATGATTTCCCCCTCCCGGAGGGAAATTTCCCTGCAGAACAGCTCCGCTAGAGCCCTAGATTGGTTCCGCCAAGGTTCCGCCTCGTGGCGGCGGAGTCTCGTCCGGAAAGATGGCTTATGATTTTTTTTCCTCATCGAATGACTTCATATAGCAGAATATGGACATCGGAGGGCCACCAGGGGGGCCACGAGGCAGGGGGCGCACCCAGGGGGTAGGGCGCGCCCCCACCCTCATGGGCAGGGTGTGGCCCCCTGGTGAACTTCTTGCGCTCGGTATTTTTTATATATTCTGAAAATGACTTCCGTGAAGTTTCAGGACTTTTGGAGCTGTGCGGAATAGGTCTCTAATATTTGCTCCTTTTCCAGCCCAGATTCCCAGCTGCCGGCATTCTCCATCTTTATGTAAACCTTGTAAAATAAGAGAGAATAGGCATAAGTATTGTGACATAATGTGTAATAACATCCCATAATGGAATAAATATCGATATAAAAGCATGATGCAAAATGGACGTATCAAGCCTCGTGTGTATCTCTGCATATCCTTGAATTTTCATGCTTTCACAAAATTCATATTTTGTGCGGACTTGGATTTGTATATATGTGAATCATTGGTCGAAGCCTGATTCCTCAGACTGAGCTATGGGGCAACTATCTGCAATAGTGTCCCATTGACAAAGACTTCTTGGAACCATACTAAGTTCATGAATGAACTATATGATTCAAGACCTTTGTCTTTGTCGCTTCGAAAGCGGCAACATGCTTTGCCTTTGTTATAGAATCCGCCATAGTAACTTGTTTAGAAAAATTCCAACTTACCGTGCCACGGTATTGTGTGCAACACAAAACCCTCAATTTAAAACAAAAATAGCATGGAGAAATGATGAAGACTGTATCGATGTAACCTTTTACAACGAATTCTTCATGATCTCCACTTGCGAGAAAACATGTCAGCAGTGCTACTTTAGTACTCAATGACCTTTTTTCACTATTGTCCCATGATTAGTTCTTTTCATCACTTTGGTATCTATACTCGCAACAGCTTGGGAGTATTTGACATATCTGGTTGTTTTATATACCATGGAATACATGATTAATCCAAACACAAGAGTGTGTGGAATCTCCATCATGTATTTTGCTCATCAGTGTTTTGGGACACCGAGTCTTGCAAAAAATCTTTCCATGTGACTTCGGCAAGAATCACTCTTTGTCATTCTTAGTGCTAAACAGTTTTAGCATCTTGTCAATATGTATTTTTGCTCAGCCCCATTAGGTAAATCTATCTCCATAGATCATTATGCCTAATATCAAGGCTATTTAGCCCAAGCACTTCATCAAAAAACTATTTTCAAATGAAGTCTAATTCGTGTCAAGAAATTTATTTCCAATTAACAATGTGTCAAGCACACAAGGTTTTCAGAAATATTATTATGCTCCCACTTACTTTCTTGACACCACAAGCATCTTCGTTACCCATTGATGAAGTCAAACCCCTTTGACCATTCCATCAAAAATGAAGATTCCAACTCCATTTTGCTCTCTTCTGTCCATTGCTGGAACTCTGAAGTTTGCATACTTACTAGCATCCTCTGGACCGACAAAATACTTTGGATTATATCACATAAAAGTCCTATGTTTTGTTTCCATTCCATGGAAATTCTTTTGTCATCCATGTTTCATACCTCATGTTTGAAATATGTATTAATTGCTAGTTTAACCCGAACCGACTTTAAGCATTGCTACAGTGAGACAATCTCATTGTAGTCAACTCCTTGAACTTTTTACTGCAACAAGTCGAGCTTAATGGATAAAACATTTTTATCCGTATCAGTTTATAGTCCTATTACAATCTGTTAGACTCTTAAGTCCTTTGGAGGATTTATCAAGATTTAAATCTTGAATCATTTATGGAAACTATCTTAGATTATATTGGCATTTATCCAATTCCGGAGTCAAGGACCATCAACGCTTCTTTGTGTATCGTAGGTATACTGTTGTCTAACAACAATATCTCGTTTGCACACCTGGGAAGTTTGCACAAGCCTTGCTTACGTGGTTCAGCTGCAAGTTCGACCGAAGTCCATACATTTTATTATAGAGACTTCCATATGAGTCGCAGTAGGAAACTCTGGAATTACTTCCAAGGTTCCTTTCCTTTGGTCTGTTGACGAAGACATTGTTATCTCATCGAGTTGCACTGTCCTCCCACTCACCTTTTTGAACGAACAATTTTCTTCAAAATCGCACTGTTCTTTGTGGCAAAACTTTTTGCCTCGTTATAGTGGTGGGGGAATACCCAATAAATTGGGATAACATACAAATTAGCACTTTTCTAATTTGGAATAGGTTTGCAAATATTTTACACAAGCTCCTTATTCCAAATGTTAAGAAAAGATATAACATGGTTGGGCGTACCATACCATGATGTCATTTCAACATATCTAATGGCGCTCTTTTCAGTGTAAAAGCCGCAGTCTCTAAAGCATTACTTTAAAAGGGATAATGGCAAATTGATTTATGTCATCTTTGATCTTACCATGTCATAAATGGCTTGAATACATCTTCACAGACATTCCACGCACAGTGGTGTTCTGGGAGGTATAAGTGACGAAACTCTTTTCACAACTCATTAGACATCACTAAACTTGTAACTCAAATATTCCTTTCCGCAATCTAATTGCGGAAACATAATTTTCTTGTTACAATAATTTCTTCTTCATTTTGAAAACCTTCCGAATGATTTCAAAGGATCTAGACTTATGTCTCATCAAGTAAATATCCATATATCTACTTCAGTCATTTCTGAAGATAGATAAATCCACTACTTGCAATAACATTTATTGAACTACACACATCAAAATGTATGATTACAATAAGTTTGTTGCTCGTTCTGTATGGCCTACGAACGGTATTTCAGTCACTTCACTTTTTGGAGGAAAGTTGCAAGTGTTAGATGATTCAAAATCAAACGACTTCAAAATCCATCATAATGGAATTTTTCCATGCGGGTTTCTCCAATGTAACCAAATGCAGTGCCACACATGTGGGTATTCTCTTAGTCTTGCCACATTTAGTGTCAGTGTTATGGATGCATCATTTTTACCATCAATATTCATAACATACATCCCATCTTGGATGGAAGCATGGCCCTTCATGTTATTCATAATACTGAACAACAAGTGTTCTTTGATGAACAACCCTTTTGCAACAAACATTGTGTAATGGGTAGAGTGTATGAAACTCTAAAATGAATTATGAAAGTAAACACAGAGGTAATATATTAATATCATTATTCATAACATACATCTCATTCATAATGAAAGTAAACACCAAACATCAAAAGTTCTCTTATGAACAACCTTCTTGAAAGATACCTTATGAAAAGGGCTAGAGTGTGTAAAGCTCTAAAATGAATTATGGAAGAAAATACATAGGTGATACACCGATGGAAGGTATAGTAACTTTTACTATGTTCCCAGCATGTATCAAAACCTCATTCCTGGCTAGTCTTTTAGGCCATAGTAGTTCTTACATTGATTCGCAACAGAATGCAATCGAGCGGGTATCTTTGTGATTAACTCACAATACCTAAGAATTAGTGATTAACATGTTTAACCATAATTCCCAAGAACTATATCTTTGACCAGCCTCATATACATCAAAAACTTGTGTGACATTCATATATGAGCTGGATATTCCAGTCTCCTTTCTTTCTGCCTTTATACTTCTAATAGTTTAACTTTTAGTATTTATCCTACTCTCAGAAGAAACACCCAACTTAAGAGTGGCGTTAGCTCCGGATTTCCTAGGCATGAAAGTTTCACTAACACCCTTCAGACACTTCCTTTCTCTTTAAGTTGTTATTTTATTCACCTTTCATCGTATGACAGACTTTCTTCTAGGTCCATCTCTTATCAGTCTAATTCATAGTAAACACCTTTACTAATGGTTTGCAAACAAACATTGCTTTGGATATTTCATATCTTTCAGCCTTTGTTTGTATCTGAAAATTAATTTTTCATTTCCATGAATATCACATAACTATCCCAAAACTTTCGAAGTTCGGGTCTCATGGAAGCAAACATATTGCACTTGACTGAAACGGAATTCTAGCTTTTGGATCGAAGGACGAGAGTCACATGATCCATAGCATTGGCGGGAGAATACCGAAAGCATGCGATAGGACATCCTTGTCAGCACTCTTGGGGACAATCCTCACATTACGTTACCAACGTAAAGCTTTAACCAGATATTTAACAGATATTCAATTTTAACAGGGAAGGTGGAAACGCGAGCCATTATTCTACAACTATTGTGCTAATCAATCCTAAATGATGTTCAAAATTAATTGCACTAAGAATTAGAAGAATTAATTCTAAAATGTGCTCCCACTCAAATCAATATCTCTCATAATTGATTGTGAGTGATTCAAGATCCATATTACAATTCAACGCCAAGGATGTATCCATCTGAAGTGACGAGAATTGCAATTGGTAGGCCAACTTGCCAATCCCATCTCTATGTGACTCTTGTTCATCTTTCGATGTGCGTGTTCTGAGCTCATGACTTTCATGCCTGAACGTCAAGACAATCAAGTGATCTCGCTGCGAGGTCTCAAATCACCTGCCTCACACTTCTCTAATCGTTCGTACCCATGTATCCATGTGATACCCCGAAGAGATAGGTGTCGTGACGGTGCTACACTTGGGATAACACTAACTACTTGATATTTTAAGTGAGATATCACCCTAATAAAAAGCGACTACCGGGCAATCAAGAAGGGTGCACCAAAGGATAAACATCTCAGGCAATTCATAATAGCATGATATGGTATAGCCCTTTCTAACAAGAAGTCTTGTATTTCTTCGTCTTCGGCATTTGCGTCGGTGTTCACCTTCGCGAAGATTTCCACCAACTTATCGATGCACCATATAATATTGCTATCTCTGTAGCTAATAAAATAAGTGCATCACTTAAGGTTGACAAGCAGGTCATTAAAGTGACAATCATATGGCTCCACGCATCATGTTGAATCATGACACATAGGTCATGTTAATTTATTTACATCATATAGTCATCTCATACATAATTGAATTAATATGAGCACTACTATACCACATCACATGCAAATGCAAACCATCCTACAAAATCAAGTTAGACGCCTCTAATCGGTTCATGCAAAATTTTATTTTACGTGGCTTCTAAGGTTTCGAAACAAACTGAAGCTACCATCGTCCATCATCAAGTATGATAATTCAAGTCGCTAGATTAACTTTGCGGGGTGTATGAAGCATGAGATAATAAAATCTCGAACCCCATACTAAACTTCGTCATATGCATGACCCCCGTGCAGATCATATCTGCATTACCTTTTGTCTGTGAAACATCCATCTTTCTTTAACTATGGTGGAACCCAAAAAACTGTTAGCACTTTGTTGATCTGTCAGTCAGCATACTCAGGAGCAGCATGAAAGGATCGCGGATTGCCAGAACTTTGTGAGATTCCACCATGCCATCAAGATCAGAATTATGCAAATTCAAGGGAAGCAATAGGAACATCGGGTAATAGATTTCATCTGCTACCCACACAAATAATTTTCAGTAATAGAACTCATCTACTACCTAATTATATTGTGCAACACCCATACATCTCTATGTATTCTAGATAGCAACCTACATCTACGCATAGCACGGCTCATGATGCCACTGTAGGGTAACGCAGCAGAAAGCAACAAATTTCCGACCTACGTACTTGTTTTGGAATGCAGTAATTTCAAAAAACTTCCTACGCACACGCAAGGTCATGGTGATGCATAACAACGAGAGGGGAGAGTGTTGTCCATGTACCCTCGTAGACCGTAAGCGGAAGCATTATGACAACGTGGTTGATGTAGTCATACGTCTTCACGGTCGACCGATCCTAGTACCGAAAGTACGACACCTCCGTGATTTGCACACGTTCGGCTCGATGACGTCCCATGAACTCACGATCCAGCAGAGTGTCGAGGGAGAGCTTCGTCAGCAAAATGGTGTGATGACGGTGATGATGATGCTACCGGAACAGGGCTTCGCCTAAGCACCGCTATGATGACCCACAAGTATAGGGGATCTATCATAGTCCTTTCGATAAGTAAGAGTGTCGAACCCAACGAGGAGCAGAAGGAAATGACAAGCGGTTTTCAGCAAGGTATTCTCTGCAAGCACTGAAATTATCGGTAACAGATAGTTTTGTGATAAGGTAATTGGTAACGAGTAGCAAGTAATAAAAGTAAATAAGGTGCAGCAAGATGGCCCAATCCTTTTTGTAGCAAAGTACCAGCATGGACAAACTCTTATATGAAGTAAAGCGCTCCCGAGGACACATGGGAATTATCGTCAAGCTAGTTTTCATCACGCTCATATGATTCGCGTTCGGTACTTTGATAATTTGATATGTGGGTCGACCGGTGCTTTGGTACTGTCCTTACTTGGACAAGCATCCCACTTATGATTAACCCCCATTGCAAGCATCCGCAACTACAACAGAAGTATTAAGGTAAACCTAACCATAGCATGAAACATATGGATCCAAATCAGCCCCTTACGAAGCAACGCATATACTAGGGTTTAAGCTTCTGTCACTCTAGCAACCCATCATCTACTTATTACTTCCCAATGCCTCCCTTTAGGCCCAAACAATGGTGAAGTGTCATGTAGTCGACGTTCACAAGACACCACTAGAGGGATGACAACATACATCTTACCAAAATATCAGACGAATACCAAATTCACATGACCACTAATAGCAAGACTTCTCCCATGTCCTCAGGAACAAACGTAACTACTCACAAAGCATATTCATGTTCATAATCAGAGGGGTATTAATATGCATAATGGATCTGAACATATGATCTTCCACCAAGTAAACCAACTAGCATCAACTACAAGGAGTAATCAACACTACTAGCAACCCACAGGTACCAATCTGAGGTTTGGATACAAAGATTGGATACAAGAGATGAACTACGGTTTGAGAGGAGATGGTGCTGGTGAAGATGTTGATGGAGATTGACCCCCTTACGATGAGAGGATCCTTGGTGATAACGATGGTGATGATTTCCCCCTCCCGGAGGGAAGTTTCCTCGGCAGAATAGCTCCGCCAGAGCCCTAGATTGGTTCCGCCAAGGTTCCGCCTCGTGGCGGCGGAGTCTCTTCCCGAAAGCTTGCTTATGATTTTTTCCTCAATGAAAGACTCCATATAGTAGAAGATGGGCATCGGAGGGCCACCAGGGGGCCCACAAGGCAGGGGGCGCGCACATGGGGGGTAGAGCGCGCCCCCACCCTCATGGCTGATGGGTCCCCTCCTCTGGTACTTCTTGCGCTCAATATTTTTTATATATTCTGAAAAGTGCTCCTGTGAATTTTCAGGAATTTTGGAGATGTGCGGAATAGGTCTCTAATATTTGCTCCTTTTCCAGTCCAGAATCCTAGCTGCCGACATTCTGCCTCTTTATGTAAACTTTGTAAAATAAGAGAGAATAGGCATAAGTATTGTGACATAATGTGTAATAACAGCCCATAATGCAATAAATATCAATATAAAATCATGATGCAAAATGGACGTATCAACTCCCCCAAGCTTAGACCTCGCTTATCCTCAAGCGAGAGCCGAAATCGAAAAATATGTCCACATGTTTAGAGATAGAGGTGTCGATAAAAATAAAATACGGACATGAGGGCATCATGATCATTTTTAGAACATCAACATATATATATATATATTGTCATATGATCTCTTATGCTAAAGTAACAATTCAATCACAATTTCAAGTATGAATCATAAACTTCATTGAGAACCAACAAACTATAATCTCAGTCATTGAGGCAATTGCAATTTATCATAACATAGGAAAGAGTCAATATAAGAGCTTTTCAACAAGTCCACATACTCAACAATCTCTTGGTCTTTCACAATTGCTAACACTCACGCAATATTTATGGGTATGAAGTTTTAATCGGACACAGAGAAAGATAGGGGCTTATAGTTTTGCCTCCCAATGTTTTACCTCAAGGGTAATGTCAACAATAATAGTTCATGGAGACTCACATCCAATTAGCTATATATATCAGGATCTTTCCAACATATTGTGCTTGCCAAAGGATAAAATTTAAAATTAAAGGTGAAGATCACCATGACTCTTATATAAGGTAGGAGATAAAAATAAAAGATAGGCCCTTCGCAAAGGGAAGCAGAGGTTGTCATGCGCTTTTATGGTTGAATGCACAAAATCTTAATGCAAAAGAATGTCACTTTATATTGCCACTTGTGATATAGACCTTTATTATGCAGTCCGTCGCTTTTATTTCTTCCATATCGCAAGATCGTATAAAGCTTATTTTCTCCGCACTAATAAGTCATACATATTTAGAGAGAAATTTTTATTGCTTGCACCGATGACAACTTACTTGAAGGATATTACTCAATCCATAGGTAGGTATGGTGGACTCTCAAGGCAAAACGGGTTTAGGGATATTTGGAAGCACAAGTAGTATCTCTACTTGGTGCAAAGAAATTGCCTAGCATGAGAGGGAAAGGCAAGCTCAACATGTTGGATGATCCATGACAATATAATTTATCTCAGATGTAAGAAACCATAACCCAATACGTTGTCTTCCTTGTCCAACATCAACTCTTAGCATGTCATACTTTAATGAGTGCTCACATTCATAAAAGATGTCCAAGATAGTGTATTTATATGTGGACCTCTCTTTATTTATTACTGCTTATTAATTGCAACGACAACCAAAACTATGTTTGTCAACTCTCAACAACTTGTATTCGTCATACTCTTATATGTGAAGTCATTACTCTCCATAAGATCCATATGATCTCTTCGTTTCTTTTTGTTCTTTCTCTTTTATTTTATTCCCTCGAGATCATAGCAAAATAATCAAGCCCTTGACTCAACACTAATCTTTATCATATAGCGCACGGACTCGATTACATAGAGGGATCATAAAAGCAAAACTCACAACTAGATCATACTAAAACTTTATTCTACTAGATCAAGATATTATCAAAAGGATCGAACTAAGAAAAATGGTAAAGATAAAAGTGATGGTGATACGATACCGGGGCACTCCC